>NC_050453.1:79472121-79694241 GCF_903995425.1 Onychomys torridus
GGAGATCAAAAAAGAGTCATCTGTGGCATTTTTGTTTGTTTGTTTGTTGTTTTTGTTTTTTTCGAGACAAGGTTTCCTCTGTGTAGCTTTGCGCCTTTCCTGGAACTCACTTGGTAGACCAGGCTGGCCTCGAACTCACAGAGATCCACCTGCCTCTGCCTCCCAAGTGCTAGGATTAAAGGCATGTGCCACCACCACCTGGCTCATCTGTGGCATTTAAGGTGTGCCAGGGAAGAGATAAAAGCCTGAAAACAAAATTGTCAAATACTGGCACTCACTGACTCCCAAAAGCTATTGGGTTCCTGTTTTAAGTGAGAAAAAGGACACAGGTTAGCAAATGCCCTGCCAGGCCATCAACAGCCTTTTTAAAAGTGCTGCCTAGAAAGACGACCAGTCAGTTGACTGCCCCCAGGCGCCAAGATGCATGGGTACATCAAGCTAAGACCTTCAGCAAACCTAGGCTTGGCTACAGACATGGCAGGGAACCAAGAACGCAGCAGGGAAGCGATCTGTTTCTTTCCTTCTGGACACCAGAGCCACTGATTCAGTCCTGGGAGTTTTAGGATGTCACTTCTCCTTTCTATTGTTGAGTACAGAGGACAGCCTTACTTACCCTCACCAGATTTAATTGTACTTTCAGAGTTACTTAATGAAAAAAGATTTCCAACTAAGATAAGAGCTCATTGTCTCACTTCAAAGTTACTGCTTGTGTTTCTCATGTGCATACAGTCAGGGCCCTGATCTTTGCCTTGTCCTTAATTAAAAAAAAAAAAAAAAATTCTCATGTACCTTAAGCTTTTTTTTCCTTCCCAGTTCCCTGTTCTAACTCACTGTTCAGCCAATGATACAGGATCACCACAGAGCTGGAGTCCAAAGATCATCAAGTAAGAAACTGTAACAACTAAAAGGTACTTATACCCCCAGGGCCAAAAGTTTCTGGGCGCTACAAAATACTTTAATGTAAACATCTATTACTGTGAGATGCTTTTAACAATTGATCACCTGTCTCCTGGATGCCAAAGGAAACAGGTGCTTTAAAATAATCTGTCTCTGATAAAGCTTAACATGTTTTAAAACCCATCTGGACAGGCTGGATCTACCAACATAAAATAATAATGATTATTTTCTCTCTAAGGCTTTTTTTTCTATGTCACCAGCATCTTGTCAGACAGAAGGTTCACAGCCACAGCAAGAGGGATACATGTCTCCAGAACAAATGGATGACAGATGGCATCCCACTACCTCGAAGACTCCCCTTCTCCATTCGCCCAAGAGTTCAACCAAAGTCCAAAAATCAGCTGGAAGCAGTTTTTGAGAGGAACGATGCCCCTATTCCCATCTACTGCTTTTTTTTTTTTTTTTTTTTTTTTATAATAAGTGAAGGTCTGGGTTGTAAGGACTTTATCCTTAATTACGTGGGCGGACCCTCTGTGTGTCCCGTTGCTCTTTCTGCTATCTTCCTCCATGTGGTCTCTCTGTCTCTCTGTTTCCTCTCTCTCTCTGTTTCTCTCTCTCCCCCTTCCTCTCCCAATAACCTCTAAAAGGTAACCACGGCTTGTGGTTCTTCAGCTCGTGATTCTTCTACCAACCAGCACACTTCTCTGTCGGCATGGCCACCGCGGGCAGCAGCCAGACACGAGCAGCGCCGCTTTAACCAACAGACACACCTCACATGCTCGTACTGAAATTTAACACAAACTTATTACTTATTATCAAAAGCTTGTTTGAGGACTGTTTTCATTGGGAAGCTCATTTTAGTAATGAGTTAATTTTCCTGTTGGTTTCCACATTACCTTGGGTTCCTTTGTCACTCCCAAGGAAATTGGAGAGAACAGCTTTGGGTCACCATGGGCTCTGACAGATGGGGTGATTTTTGTCTTTTATTTCTTAGTCTTTTGAGTATTTTAAAATAGTAATCATCTGTTATGAAAAATAAAATTAACTTTTCACACTTTATGTCATATTAATGGTTCATATGCTAATTTTTGTTCTACAGACATTTATAAGAGGTTTTTCTTGTGTTTGTTTTTTCTCCAATCTGCTGCTCAAAGTTAAGCAAACACAACCTAAAGAGAGAATGCCTGTCCCTTTGAAAGCACAAGAGTATCAACGACGTTGGGGAGGTTGTAGTGTATGATAGCTCTTTTCAGTCAGGTTTCCCTAGAAGAAATATATAAGCCTAAAGGGTATACCAGATGGAGAAACAGAGGTTTCCTGCACCAAAATAGTGCTACATTTATTAAAAACCCAGCTAGTATTAAATACCAGGAGACAAGAAAACCAGCTCTGAGCAAGAATGTCCACATTTAGCCTTCCACATGGCAACTGTTCATCCCATAAGAAAAGGCACAGTGGACCACCTGCCTGCCTGGAGAACTTGATGAAGGCTGACTCATGCAGGATAAGGTGGCCATCATGCCTGGACCTATTGGCCTGCATCTCAGGAGGCCAGATTTTTTTGTTTTTGTTTTTGATTTTGATTTTCTAGACAGGGTTTCTTTGTATAGTTCTGGTTGTCCTGGAACTCACTCTGTAGACCAGGCTGGTCTACAAGGGCTGGGATTAAATGCACGTGCTACCACCACCTAGCTGATCTATCCTTTCTTTAAACACACTCCTCACCGGGGGATGGTGGCACACACCTTTAATCCCAGCACTCAGGAGGTAGAGGCAGGTGAAGCTATGTGATTTCGAGGCCAGCCTGGTCTACAGAGCAAGATCTAGGACAGTCGCCCAAACTACACAGAGAAACTCTGTCTTGAAAAACCAAACCAAACCAAAACAAAAAATAAAATAAATAAACACACACCTCTCCAAAACCCATCAGAACTTCTCAATCTAGAACCTTCTGACCAACTTGTATCCATTGGACTGGATTCTAGCATCAAAATACTAGAAAGGTGATGCCTCCAAGGAGTCTTAAGCTTCTCCAGAATCCTTGCTGGCAACATACATCTTTGAAAATTTCCCACTGAATTGGGACTGGAGAGGTGGCCCAGTGGTTAAGAGAGCTTCCTGATATTCCAGATCCTGACTTTGGTTCCTAGCAAGACCCCATGTCACAAGACCCCAGAGCAAGACTACTACAGAGCCCATATTGATATTTGATGCAAAACACACAGAGGTTTATTGATAACAAGCAAGCCCAGGCTTGGTCCATGTCCAACACTCGACACAGTGGGTAGAGGAAGACGGCCCTGACTTCTCAGGGTGAGGGATTTTTAAAGGGAAAAACTGCAAGCAGGGTGGTACAATCCTTTGTGTCATATGACTGGGTGAGGGTGTGTAACCTTTGAATTTACTGGTTGGGGGTTACAGTTATCATTTGGGGGCATGCATGGGCAAATCACAGGCTTTGTTCTTGAGCTACCATGGGGGCTGGCTGGCCTAGCAGGTTCACGTTGACCCATGTACATAGTTCTAAGTTGATGAGGAGTCTCAAGACAGTAAACAATTGGCTGAACCTTCAGCAGTCAGAGTACATATAGAGAGGGAGCTACTGAAAGGAAGTTGAAATTGAGGCATGATCTCTGAACAGCCTGTTATGGCATCTGCTTGTTTCTTTCAGCACCCACATCAGGTGTCTCACAACCTCATCCCTAGAGCTCCATTTCCAAAGGATCCGATGACTTCTGCCCTTTACAGGGATCTGCATGTTTGCTTAGACACACATACAACACATAAATAAAAATAAGCACCCAGGTGGTGGTGGTGCACACATTTAATTCCAGCACTTGGGAGGCAGAGGGAGGCAGATCTTTGTGAATTTGAGGCCAGCCTGACCTACAGAGTGAGATCCAGGACAGGCTCCAAAACTATACAGAGAAACCCTGTCTTGAAAAACTAAAATAAATAAATAAATAAACAAGCAAGCAAGCCTTTTTCTGAGACAGGGTTGCTGTGGAATAATCCTTCTGTACACTGTGAAAAAGTGTTGCTCTCATTGCTAATAAAAAGCTGATTGGCCAATAGCTAGGCAGGAGGTATAGGTGGGACAGCCAGACAGAGGATGCTGGAAAGAAGAGCAGAGTATTAGAAGTCATGGGAGATGCAGAGAGAAAATGGGTGTGCTGTGTTGAAAGAAGTTACAGCCACATGGCAGAGAGTAGATAAGAGATATGGGTTATTTTAAAATGTAACAGTTAGCTAGTAATAAGCCTGAGTGTTTAATCCCAGTCAACCTATTAAATGGGGGAGTTTGGAATTGGGAAATGATAGCTATGAAATAGAGATGTAGATGAAGAAAAAGACAGAGACACAGGATAGCTTCAGGAGGGCTCTGGGTCAACACTGCAGACCCTGAGTTTTATTACTCACACCCTTTATATACCTAAAGAAATGGTGGGGGGGGCAAAAAGATCTTCCCCCTTTCAAGGACATCACAGTTCAAGGTATAAAGTACAATCAACTATGAACGCCTCCTTAGTACCCAAGACATCTGGTAACCATGCCTTATGGAAAAGCATCTTGTAAATGGACCTTGAGGTATAAGATGCCTGGTAACCACATCTTTGGCTGAAACATCCTATTATGTAGCCTTTCAGGGGAAAGAAGCTCAGACTCTCTGACTTTGAGTCAAGAAGAAAACAAGCCACAAGCTGGGGACTCTGTGGGCCCCCACACCTGAGCTACTGGCTGGGCATTTATAATTAATATTAAGCCTCTTTGTGATTATTAGGGAGCAGGCTGATGGGACAGAAAAGTCTGCCTACAAAGGGTCTCATTATGGAGACCTGGCTGACCTGGAATCCACTATGTATGTAGACCATGCTGACCTTGAACTCAGAGATCTGTCTGCCTCTGCCTTCTGAGTGCTGGGATTAAAAATGTGCAATACCACCACCCGACATTTTTGGTTTCTTTTGGCTTTGGCAGGGGCAGGGGAGGGTAGAGGAGGGGAGGGGATGGTAGGGAGAGAAAGAGACAGGGAGGTGTGTCTACAAGGTGTGTTTATAAGGAAACATAGTGAATGCACACAGGAGGTGCTGTTAGTGGCTGCAGCTGAGGTATATATATATAATTATTCTGTCAGGACCCTAAGCCCAGCACAGATGCCTAAATGCTAACAGGTGGCAAATGTCTTCTCACCAGCCCTAATTATCACTATTTTTATCCATTATTTCTGAGAATTTCATACATGTATACAATGAAATATGATCATATCTTGCTCCATTTCTTCTCTCCAAATTCCTTTCCTTATACTGTGTTCCCAATTTCATGTCTTCCTTGGTTCAATCCCCAGGACCCCATAAACACAGGGGAGGGGAACATAGGAGGATCCTTGGGGCTCACTGGTCAGCCAGGAAAACTAATTGATTAGCTCTAGGTTCATGGAGAGACACTGTCTCAAAATAAAGTAGAGGGAGGGAGACCTGGCACAGCAGTTAAGAGCACTAACTGATTTTGCGAAAGACTTAGGTTCAGCTGTGCCATGGTGGCACATGCCTTTGATCTCAGTACTCTGGAGGAAGAGGCACGTGGATCTCTGTGAGTTCAGGGCCAGCCTGGTGAAGATGGGAGAAGGGAGAAGGGAGAGATGTGGTGATATTGTGTTCCCCAATATATTGTGCACCCTAATAAATTTATCTGGAGTCAGAGAACAGAACAGCCACTAGACAGACATGGAGGCCAGAAAATGGTGTCATTCACATCTTTAATCCTATCACTTGAGAAGTAGAGATCCATCCAGATCTCTGTGAGTTTAAAGCCACACTGGAAAAAGTCAGGCATGGTCTCTCACACCTTTAATCCCAGGAAGTGAGCCTTAGTCCCAGGAAGTGATTGCAGAAAGCAGAAAGGTATGTAAAGCATAAGGACCAGGAACTAGAGGCTGGTTAAGCTTTTAGGCTTTTGAACAACAGTTCAGCCAAGATCCATTCAGATGAGGACACAGAGGCTTCCAGTTTGAGAAAACAGGACCAGCTGAGGAACTGTTGATGTGAGGAAGCTGTGGCTTGTTCTGCTTCTCTGATCTTCCAGCATTCACTTTAATGCCTGGCCCCAGGTTTGTTTTCATTAATAAGACTATTCAAGATTTGTGCTACAGAGAGAGAAGGAGAGAGGAGGGAGGAGAGAGAAGGAGAGAGAAGAAGAGAGGAAAAGGGAAAGAGATCTAGAAGATTGAGAAGGAGATCAAGAAGGATATTAAGAAGGAGATATCAAGAAGGAGCAATCAAGAAGTAAATCTAAAAGGGGAGATCAAGAAGGAAATTGAAAAGGGGAGATGGAGGAGATTGAGAAGGAGATCTAAAAGGAGAGATCAAAAAACAGATTGAGAAGGGGAGATTGAGAAGGAGATTGAGAAAGAGATCAAGAAGGAGAGATGGAGAAGGAGAAATTGAGGAGATCAAGAAAGGGAGATTAAGAAGGAGATGGAGAAGGGGAGATGGAGAATGGGAGATCGAGGTAGAGATCAAGACTGGGAAATCGAGAATGGGAGATCCAGAAGTTCATTAAAAAGGGGGGGGCTGAGAAGGAGATTGAGAAGGAGGTCAAGAAGGAGAGATAGAAAAAGAGAGATTAAGAAGGAGATCGAGATCAGGAGAGATGGAGAAGGGGAGATCTAGAAGGGGAGATCATGAAGGCCATCGAGAAGGACATCCAGAAGGAGAGATCAAAAAAGAGAATGAGAAGGATATCGAGAAGAAGAGTTCGAGAAAGGGAGGTCTAGTAGTAGAGATCGAGAGGAGATAGAGGAGAAGATTGAGAAGGATAAATTAAGATGGTTGAGAAGGGGAGATTAAGAAGAAGATCAAGAAAGACATCAAGAAAGAGAGATCAAGAAGGACATCAAGAAGAGTAGATCAAGAAAACATCGAGAAAGGTAGATTGAGAAGGAGATCCAGAAGGTCATTGAGAAAGGGACATTTAGAAGGCGTTGAGAAAGGGAGATCAAGAAGGACACCAAGAAGGGGAGGTTGAGAAGGACATTGAGAAGGGAAGATTGAAAAGGACATCAAGAAGAGAAGATTGAGAAGGATACCAAGAAGGGGAGCTTGAGAAGGGGAGATTGAGAAAAAGATGGAGAAGGATATTGAGAGGAGAACTAGTAGGTGAGTTTGAGAAGGAGAGATCCTGAATGAGATTTAGAAAGGGAGATTGAGAAGAACATTGGGAAGAGGAAAATGAGAAAGAAATCGAGAAGGGGACATTGAGAAGGACATCAAGAAAGACATTGAGAAGGACATGAAAAATGGGAGATCAAGAAGGACATCAAGAAGGGGACATCAAGAAGGAGATAGAGAAGGAGGTTGAGAAGAGGAGATCAAGAAAACATTGAGGAAGGGTGATCAAGGAAGAGATTGAGAAGGATATCAAGAATGGGAGATCAGGAGTACATCAAGAAGGGGAGATCAAGAAGAAGATTGAGAAGGAAATTGGGAAGGAGAGATAGAAAAGGAGATTAGGAAGGGATAATAGAGAAGGGAAGACCAAGAAAAAAATCGAGAAGAAGATTGAGAAGGACATTGAGAAGGACATCAAGAAGCAGATCAAGACAAGGAGATATTAAGGACATCAAGAAGGATATAGAGAAGAGGGCATCGAGAAAAGATCGAGGAAGGAAGATTGAGAAGGACATCGAGAAGGGGAGATTGAGAAAACATCATGAAAGGGAGGTCGAGAACCAGATTGATAATGGGAGATTGAGAAGGAGATCGAGAAGGGGATATCAGGATGGGAAGATTGAGAAAGAGATTGAGAAGGGGATCAAGAAGGAAATCAAGAAGAGAGATCGACAAGAGGAGAATGAGAATGAGATTGAGGAGGAGATTGCGATGGGGAGATCAAGAAGGGGAGATCTATAAGGACATCAAGAAGGGAATATCTAGAAAGACATTGAGAAGGATATTGAGAAAAAGCATCAGAAGGACATCAAGAACAGGAGATTGAGAAGGATATAGAGAAGGAGATTGAGTAGGAGTTTGAGAAAGAGAGATTGAGAAGGACATTGAGAAAGAGATAGAGAAGGGGAGATCTAGAAGGGGAGGTCGAGAAGTAAATACAGAAGGAAAAATCAAGAAGGAGAGATCAAAAGTTGAAATTGAGAAGGGGAGATTGAGAGGCAGATTAAAAGGGGGTTGAGGAGGAGATCGAGAAGGGGAGATCAAGAAGGGGAGATGGAGAAGGAGATCAAGAAGGATATCGAGAAGTGAAGATAGAGAAAGACATTGAGAAGGACATCAAAAAGGACATTGAAAAGGACACAGAAAATGGGAGATTGAGAAGGAGGTTGAGAAGGGGACCTAGAAAAGGTGAGATTTAGAAAAAGATCAAGAAGGAGATCAAGAAGGACATTGAGAAAGAAATCAAGAAAGAGATCGAGAAGGACATTGAGAAGGGGAGATTGAGGAAACATTGAGAGAGGGAGATTGAGAAGGAGATCAAGAAGGACATTGAGGAGGGATGATTGAAAAAACATCAAGAAATGGAGATCGAGAAAGAGATCAAGAAGGATATTGAGATGGGGAAGTTGAGAAAACATCAAGAAAGGAAAATCACAAAGAACATCCTGCAGGGGAGATTGAGAAGGAGATCGAGAGGGGAGATCAAGAAGGAGAGACCAACAAGGAGATTGAATAGGAGATTGAGAAGGGGGAAATTGAGAAGGGGAGATCGAGAAGTAGATCAAGAATGACATCAAGAAGGAGATGGAGAAGCAGATCGAGAGTGGGAGATCGAGAAGGAGATTGAGGAGGAGAGTAGAAAGGAGATTGAAAAGGGGAGATAGATAAGGAGATTGAGGAGGAGATTCAGATGGGGAAATTGAGAATGGAAGATTGAGAAGGACATTGAAAAGGAGAGATCGAGAAGAGATCTAGAAGGGGAGATTTTGAAGGACATCCAGAGGGACATCTAGAAGGAGAGATCGAGAAAGTGAATGAAAAGGATATAGAGAAGGAGAGTTCGAGAAGGGGAGCTCTAGTAGTGGAGATCGAGAAGAGATTGAGAAGTAGATTGAAAAGGAGAAATAGAGATGGTTGAGAAGGGGAGATCAAGAAGCTGATCAAGAAGGAGGTCAAGTAAGATCTTGAGAAGGGGAGATTGAGAAGGAGATCAATAAGGACATCAAGAAAGAGAGATCAAGAAGGGGAGATTGAGAAAAAGATTGAGAGGGAGATCTAGAAGGGGAGATCAATAAGGACATTGAGAAGGGAAGATTGAGAAGGACATTGAGAAGGGAAGATTGAGAAGGACACCAAGAAGGGGAGCTTGAGAAGGGGAGATCCTAAACGAGATTGAGAAGGACATTGGGAAATGAGAAGGAGATCTAGAAGGGGATCAAGTTTGAGATTAAGAAGGAGAGATTGGTAAGGGGAGATCAGGAAGTAGCTTGAGGTTGACATTGAGAAGGAGATCAAAAAATATATCAAGAATGAGAGATCGAGAGAGATATCCAGAAGGAGATTGAGAAGGAAATAGAGAAGGGGAGATCAAGAAGGAGATCATGAAGGGGAATTTGAGAAGGAGATATTGAGAAGGAGATTGAGGAGGAGATCAAGATGGAGAGATAGAGAAGGGGGGATTGAGAAGGACATCGAGAAGGGGAGATTGAGAAGGACATTAAGAAGGGGAGGTTGAGGAAGAGATGAGAAGGGGATCAAGGAAAACAGACTGAGAAGGAGATCGAGAAGGGGAGATGGAACAGGAGAGATCGAGGAGATGAGTAGATTAGCAAGGGAGATTGAGATGTAGATTGAGAACGACATCAGGAAGGAGATCAAGAGATGGAGATTGAGAAGGAGTGATCAGGAAAAGGAGAATAGGAAGAAGCAAAGTGCTAGAGAGGTCTCCAGGAATCCACAATGATACCTCCACTGTAGACTACTAGCAATGGTCGAGAGAAACCTCGAACTGACCTAGTCTGGAGATCGGATGGCCAAACACCCTAACTGTCATGCTAGAACTCTCATCCAATAACTGATGGAAGTGGATGCAGAGATCCTTGGCCAGGCCCCAGGTGGAGCTCCAGGAGTCCAATTGTTGAGAAAGAGGAGGGACTGTAAGAGCGTGAATTGTTGAATCCAAGATTGGAAAAAGCACAGGGACAAATAGCCAAACTACTGGAAACACATGAATTATGAACCAAAAGCTGTGGAGTCCCCAACTGGATCAGGCCCTCTGGATAAGTGAGACAATTGAATAGCTTGAACTGTTTGGGAGGCACCCAGACAGTGGGACCCAGACCTGTCCTTAGTGCATGAGTTGGCTGTTTGGAACCTGGTGCTTATGTGGGGACACTTTGCTCAGTCTGGAAGGAGGGGACTGGACCTGCCTGTACTGAATCTACCAGGTTGAGCTGAACCCCCAGGGGAGTCTTTGCCCTGGAGGAGATGGGAGTGGGGAGGAGAGCTGGGTGGAAGGTGGGGGAAGGAGGGGGGAGGACAGAGGGAACCCATGGCTGACATGTAAAATTATAACACAAATATCCATATAAAAATAAAATAAATATATTAAAAAAAGAAGGGGAGATCAAGAAGGCGATCGAGAAGGGGAGATCGAGAATGGGAGATCAAGAAAGAAATTTAGAAGGACATTGGAAAAAGGAGATCTAGAAGGACATTGAGAATGGAAGATTGAGAAAATATCAAAAGGGGAGATTGAGAAGGACATCGAGATGTACACCCAGAAGGCAGAGATCAAGGAGAGATTATAAGGAGATATTTAGAAGGGGAGATTGAGAGGAAATCAAGAAGAAGATTGAGAAGTAGAAATTGAGATGATCAAGAAGGGGAGATTGAGAAGGAGATCGAGAAGGGGAGATAAAGCAGGAAAGATCAAGAAGGAGATTGAGAAGGAGAATGAGTAGGAGATTGAGAATGGGAGATCAAGATGTAGATCGAAAGTAACATCAAGGAGATCAAGAAGCAGATTGAGGAGGAGATCAAGAAGGGGCAATCAGGAGGGGGAGATTGAAAAGGATATTTGTATCATGAATCTTAAAGGCACTTATTTATAAAATCAAACCTGAGGCTAGTTATTGGGGTGAATGCTGGAAGATCAGAGAAGCAGAACAAGCCTCAGCTACCTCACCTTGCATGTTCCTCAGCTGATCCTGTTTCCTCAGACCTGATGCCTCTCAGCTGAACTGTGCTGCTCCAAAGCCTAAAACCTTAACCAGGTAAAAGCTACTAGTTTCTGGTCCTCACACCTTATATACCTTTTTTGCTTTCTGTCATCACTTCCTGGGATTAAAGGCTCACTTTCTGGAATTAAAGGCATGTGTCACAATGCCTGGTTGTTTCCAACGTGGCCTTGAACTCACAGAGATCCAGAGGGATTTCTGCCTCTGGAATGCTAGGATTAAAGGTGTGAGTGCCACCATTTTCTAGCCTCTGTATCTAGTAGCTGTTCTGTGCCCTGCCCCCAAATATGTTTATTAGGATGCACAATTTTTTGGGGAACACAATACTACATTTCCCCTTTTATTTGTCTATGTTTTTTTTTACCTTTCTAGAGCTTTAATGAGAGAGAGAGAGAGAGAGAGAGAGAGAGAGAGAGAGAGATGGGGGGAGAGAAAAGATGTCACGGAGGGGGGAGTATGGAAGGAGAGAGAGTGCAGGGAAAAAGAGAGCTTGTCTAAAATTTAAAAAAGGCTTATAATTAATACAAGAAAAACTATCCATTAAGTATATACAATATATACAGTCAAGAATTACATTAACAATGTCTAGTCCATTAACATTAACAGATTCAGATAAAAATTCCATTATATATATATTAACAATGTCCAGTCACTGACCTTTTTATTTTATCATATTCATATTCTCTTTTTTCTTTTCATAATAGATTCAGTAATCTTCCTTTTTGTTTTTATATCTTCCCCCTTTTCCTTTTTGAGTAGATTCAATCAACCCCCATTTATCCTATTATTTCTTCATCTTTTCTCTCTCTCTTATTATTTTTTTTGTTTTTTTTTGTTTTTTTTGAGCTGAGGATCAAATTCAGGGCCTTGCACTAGACAAGTGCTCTACCACTGAGCTAAATCCCCAAACCCCTGTTTTCTCAGAGTAGATTCATTGATCTACCTCATATCTATATTCTCTTTTTTCTTTTTCTTTTTTTTCAAACAAAAACTGTAGATGAACAGTCTTATTAAATAAGAAACACAGAGCCAAATGCAGAGTTAAAAGCCCAAGAGGTCAGAGCAGTAGCTTAAAACCACCTTTTTACCCTTCCTGCCACTGCTGTCCTTCCCCTCAGCAAGAGACCTACTTCCTTTGTATCTGTCATTTTATTGACTTTGTGTTCTGCCTTCTCATTGATTGTAAACCCAACCACAAGACTTCCTCATCATTGCCTGTCTATACAGACCTCTAGGTCTTCTATGGTTGGTATTGAGATTAACGGAGTATGTCTCCATGCTGGCTGTGTCCTTGAATACACAGAGATTTGCCTGCCATGTGATCTGGATTAAAGATATGCACCACCACCACCCAGCTTCTGCTGTGGCTTGCTATTAACTCTGACCCCCAGTCAACTTTATTTATTAACATACAAATAAAATCACGTTTCAGTACAAATAAAATATCACCATATTTCCCCTTTTCTACTTTAATAAAAAGAAAAAAATAGAACTAATATAAGAAAAATTATATACAAAAGTACAATAACTATATACCATATATATATAAGCAATAAATACCTAAACAACGTCTAGTCCATTTGCATTTGACAAATTCAGAGAAAATAATTCCAGTATCTATCTTATTTTCATAAGTTCAAAATGTACCTGATTCACTTTTTATCCTAAATTACATTACTAACAGAACTGTCTTATAACGTCTTTCAAATTTATACTCTTACTCTTTAGTAAGTTTCTTTTCTGAAATTCTTAACAAGGAAAACTATAACTCTATCTAATCTTCAACATATAATTAACTAATTTTCAACTCCCTCAGAGACCCAAGAAGGAAATATTATTACCTAATAAAAATAAAAACAGGAAGTGCATGCAAGCAGCTTCCCAAAAAATGTGAGTTGACAGAAACAGCCAGCTCCCTGGGCAGTCACCCGAGGTTTCTCCAAAGTGTTGGGACATCATCTTCAGCCTATAGGCTTAGTGTATCTGACAGATTCATTAGTTTGACCTCACATTTGGTGAGAGCAGTCCATGTACCAAAAACACCTGAATTCCGCTAGTGTCATGTCATGACTCAGGATTTTAAATTCTGGAAATTGTTGATTTTTTTTTTTAATTCAGCTGTCCATTCTTCTTGGCTGTGTGTGTGTGTGTGTGTGTGTGTGTGTGTGTGTGTGTGTGTGTGTGTGTGTGACTTCATCTAGGCATCCTGTTCTTCTCCACATCCCTCTATTAAATGCCAGTCTACCATTGAGATGTGTGAGCTTAGTTTCTCTTCAAGAATAACTGTTTCACCTGGTGTTCCACTGCACATCAGAAGCCATTGGTCCACTGCCTGTTCAGCTGCCTTCAACAAAAAGGGTGCAGTACCTTTTCTGAATTGCAAAGGCCACTTCAGAGATGGTGCCATGTTGTCCTGGGCTCAGAAGATGCCTTTTGATAAGACTATAACCACACTTGTCTTGGCAAGAATTGGTAGTCCTTTGTTTTATGTCCAGTCTGTCCATTTTGTCCTGTTTGTCAGCAGTTGATTCAAGGATACTTTGTTGTCCAGTGGCTAACTTTTGCCACGATGAAAGTTAACTCCATATGCAGTTTCTTCAATTCCCATATTTTCTCTGAAGTAGATTGGTACTGCCAGGAGCTAACATGTCTCATAGTCATAACAAAAAATAAAAAATTTCTAAGTTATTAAAACATTTTAAATGCTATATTCTGTAGATCTCTGAAGGATTTGAAGATGACCTGTCTATCTAAAATATATCTGCTCAATCTTGAAAACACACCTAATATGACTACAAGTTCAATTGTAATGTCTAACTACTATCTTTCATTTCTTTATATCCTAATAGTTGGTAATAACAACATTCAAGGATCAGCAAATTGCATTACATTGTTAAATGAATGATATTAAGTACAATATCTTGAACAAGATTAGAAATATATGTATGGCATTTTCTAGCAATATCAATCTCAATATATATAATTTGTATATAATATAAAAAATCCAATCCAATTTAAAACTAGTAATTGTCTTTTAAAAAAAAAAAACCAAGAAACTTAAATCTAATCTCCTTACCTTAGCCCTTTTCCTAACTCATAACAACAACTTGTAACCAATCCTCCTAAACAATGAAAATTATCCCAGACCCAAAACCCATTAAAAGACCAAACAACAACAACAACAACAACAACAACAACAATAACAACAACTAAACAAAAAAAACCCTCCCATCCCACACCACTTCTTTGGGAATGTGGGCGTCATATTCTTAAAATTGCTTCCTACTGGGTATGGGTGAAGGTATCTTTATTCTGAAAAGAAAAATTTTGGGTTAATTGTCAAATTCTAGGAAAGGTAACTATATCATTCATTATATAGTCTGTGCATAATGCCAAAGTTCAGGGTTTATCTCAAGTACTTATTCAAGTAGTCTTTGAAACTGTATCATCTCAGCTAGTCCTCTCAAAATTGCTCTGAGCAGTTTGTAGTCCAAAGCTGATCTGTAGATGATGTTTGTCAGCTTAGTGATATATATTATTATTGTCCATGTGGAATTGTTCTTGTTGTGGGGCCTCATCTTCTTCCTGGAGACTTCAATTGGTGTTAGGCCAGCCATGATTTTCTGCAGAAAACTGATAAGAGACTTGAACACAAAGACATCTATAGGCAGCTAATTGAAGCTTTTTTTCTAGAATTAGTTAGTACTCTATATAACCATTAATATCTTAACAAAGTTTAAAATGTATATATATAAATCTTGTAAATTTTGATATAAAATTTATACTTTAAGAAAAGTTTAAAGAATCAGAATATAATCAAAGAATTGAGATTAGTCCCTTAATTAATTTGGTTTTTCTCCTGTCTCATATCAAAAGAAGGCTCTGTCTTATGGCATGATACAGGGACTTTGCATTTTCCTTTTAACAACATGCTTGAGTTTAAAGAAGGAGAGAGCCACTCTCCAACTCCAAAGTCAGCTTTAAATTTTAATTGAACAGGAGATACAAGAAGACCAATAGTGTTAAATTTCTTTAGAGAAGAGCAGAAAAAAAACATTTAGGAAGACTTATGAAATTTTGTAGATGATATACCAATAGGCCATTTTACTCTTTTTCCTGGGACAGATGATTTGTCCTTTTTCTTCAGTTGTCCCATTTGTCTAGTGTTCTTCAGATTCCTTAGCCTTCATTTTCCTAAAAGAAAAAAACAAAAACCTTTCCCCAAGGCTAATTTTCAGGACATTCCCTTTTGTCAAGTTATATCTGATTAAATGAAAAGGCATGTGTTACTGGTATACGTTAGTTTAAATTGGATGGTCGTGCTGGCTAATAAAATATCATATCCTCTAATTAAGAGGTTTCTCTTGTTCAAATGAAACATTTATCAATTTTGATGGTATCCACAGCTTATCTTCTCCTGTAGAAACAAAAGCAAAACCTTGTCCCCAATGTAACACATACCCTGGTTTCCATTCTGAGGTCAGCACATCCTTGAAGTATATAGGCTGATTTAATTCTGTAGTTTTTTTCTATTAACCAATGTCACTCTGCAGCTGTTGTTCTTTTCTCATTAGCACTGAGAAAATTCAAAGTTAATAGAGCATTTTGTAGTCTAATTCTGGGGGGGGGGGTTGTTACCCTTTTCTGTTTATTTAACATATCTTCTAGAGTTCTGTTTGATCTTTCTATAACTGCTTGGCCTGTAGGATTATGTGGTATACCTGTAATATGCCTTTATATTGTAATAAGCAACAAACTGTTTCATTTTAACAGAGACATATGCTGTAGCATTGTCAGTTTTAATTTGTGCAGGTATACCCATGATGGCCATAACTTCTAGCAAATGAGTGATTACAGAATCAGCTTTTTCAGAACTCAAAGCAGTTGCCCATTGAAATCCTGAATAAGTATCAATGAAGTATGGTGTACATACTTCAATTTTTCCAAATTCTGCAAAGTGAAACACATCCATCTGCCAGATTTCATTCCTCTGAGTACCCTTTGGGTTGCATCCTGTTGGTAATGGTGTCTGATTGTAAAAATGAACAAGTAGGACATTTCCTTAAAATTTCCTTGACTTGTTGCTAGGTTATGGAAAAATCCTTTTTTTAAACCTTTAATATTGACATGATGTTTTTTATGAAATTCTGAGGCCTCCAGCATATTTCCTATCAATAATTTATCAATCTCATCATTACCTTGTGCTAGAGGGCCTGGCAGGCCAGTATTGGATTGGATGTGAGTTATATATAAAGGATGACTCCATTTCCTGATTGGATCTTGTAATTGAATAAATAGTGAAGTTAATTCTGAAGCATCAGGGATAAATTCTGCAGTCTCAATATGTAATACCACTCTTTCAGCATACTGAGAGTCAGTAACTATGTTGAGAGGTTCTGAAAAATCCATTAATACCAACAGAATAGCATATAATTCTAAATTTGAACTGAATTATAAGGACTTTGAACTACTTTACTTAAAATTTCTGATTTGTAACCTGTTTTCCTTGTTTGTTTGCATCTGTATAAAATGTATGAACAAATTGAGGCAAAATTAATCAGCTCTCTTTATAAGATCAATTTTTTTTCGCTTTTGAGATATTTGTTGTTAATTTCTCCCAAAAAATTACTGCAAGCTCTTTGCCAAGGTTCACTTTCTGTCCATAATTTTTCAAAGTCCTCCTTAGTTAAAAATATGACAATTTCTGCTGGGTCTATTCCTGCTAATTGACAAAGTCTTCATTTTCCTTTCCAAATCAAGTCATAGATTTTTTCCACATAAGTTTTTAATTTTCTTTCTTTCTTTCTTTTTTTCTTTCTTTCTTTCTTTCTTTCTTTCTTTCTTTCTTTCTTTCTTTTCTTTTTTTTGCTTTTTTCATAGCTGAGGACTGAACCCAGGGCCTTGTTCTTGCTAGGCAAGCACTCTACCACTGAGCTAAATCCCCAACCCTAAGTTTTTAATTTTTTATTCAGTTTATTTGGCAAAAATAACCATTCCAATATTATATCTTCCCTCTGCATTAATATTCCTGCAGGAGAATGCCTAGAGGGTAAAATAACCAAAATGCAGTCCAGCTTTGGATCAATATGATCCACGTGTCCTTCATGTACTTTCTTTTCTACCAAGGCCAATTCTTTCTCAGCTTCAGGTGATAATTCTCATGGACTATTTAAGTCCTTGTCATCTTCTAAGGTTTTGAATAAATTATTCAGTTAATCATTTTTTACCCCAACAAAAGTTCATAGATGAGAAATGTCTCCAAATAATCTTTGAAAGTCATTAAGAGTCTGTAGTTGATCTCTCCTAATTTACTCTTTTTGGGATCTAATTTTTTGTAGACCTATTTTATATCCTAAATAATTAATGGAATTTCCTCTTTGTATCTTTTCAGGAGTAATTTGTAATCCCCAGCAAGGCAAAATTTTCCCTACTTCTTCAAACATTTTTTCTAAAGTATCTGCATTTGAGTCAGCTAGTAAAATATCATCCATATAATGATAAATTATATATTTAGAATTTTTTTTACGTATCACTTCCAATGGCTGTTGTACAAAATACTGGCACAGGGTTTGGATATTTAGCATTCCCTGTGGGAGAACCCTCCATTGAAATCTCTTAACTGGTTGAGAATTATTATAAGTAGGCACTGTGAAAGCAAATCTTTATCTTTTTCTTGTAAGGGTATTGAAAAGAAACAATCTTTTAAATCAATAACCATGGGAGGCCATCCTTCAGGTAACAGAGTAGGCAAAAGAATTCCAGATTGTAGAGAGCCCATTGGCTGAATTACTTTGTTAATTGTTCTAGGGTCTGTTACCATCCTCCATTTACCAGATTTCTTTATAATAACAAATACAGGAGAATTCCAAGGGCTGGTTGATTCTTCAATATGTTGAACATTTAACTGTTCTTCTACCAGCTCTTCTAAAGCCTGGAGTTTCTCTGTTGTTAAAGGCCATTGATGAACCCACACAGGCTTGTCTGTTAACCATTTTAAAGGTAGAGCTGTTGGTGTCTTTGGAAGATCATCAGTTGTGCCCTGTTCTTGTATAATATGGATGGCTGGTGACCACTCATTAGAACAATACCTTCTAATATTTCTCTCAGAAACATGTGCTAGTTTCTGATTTGTTTCTGAGGTTGGAGGAATGTTAATCTGAGTATTCCATTGTTGCTACATGTCTTGACCCCATAGGTTCATAGCTATGTTAGCCACATATGGTTCTAATTTTCCTCTCTGTCCTTCTGGGCCTATACATTCGAGCCATCTTGCACTCTGTTTCACTTGAGATAATGTTCCAATTCCTAACAGTTGAACCTTTACCTCCTGAAGAGGCCAAGTTGGATGCCAAAATTCTGGTGCAATTATGATCATGTCAGCACCTGTGTCTACCAGACTAGATAATAAAACACCATTTATTCTTATTGTTTATTTTGATCTTTGTTCATTTATAGAAGTTTGCCAAAAATTTTTCTTTATGTTTTCTCCTGAATTTTCTGTTCTCTCTGTCTCAGCTGTTTCATCATCCCAAGCAGCCTGACTTATTCCATTAGGCATTTGGTTATTATTGTTCTGAGTAGGGGGTCTCCTCTACAACTGCAGGAATGGTCGGAACTGGATTTGCTGTGGGGGCCTGCCTGAGGCCCCTCTGTGAGTTTCCCAAAGACTGAGGAAAAGTATTACCTTGTCTGTCCCTTGTTGATCTACATTCATTTGTCCAGTATTTTCCCTTTCCACACCTTCTGCATACTACAGAAGGAGGGGCATTCTGTTGCCATTGTTCCTTAAAGAAACATTGTTTCTAGGAATGCCCTGTTTATAGTCTCTTTTCAAATGTCCTTGCTTTCCACATCCAAAACATCTGACATTCCTCAAACCTCTTGAAATTGCTTCTCCTATCCACATATTGTCATGTTCATGAGCACATGAATGTGCACATTAAATGTGTCTCTAATCCAATCTTCCAAGGGTGCCAATCTTGCCTTTAACAGCTTGATTATTCTCTTGCATGCTGCATTCATGCTTTTTTTTTTTTTTTTTTTTGAGACAGGGTTTCTCTGTAGCTTTGGAGCCTGTTCTGGACTAGCTCTATAGACCAGGCTGGCCTTGAACCCACAGAGATCCACCTGCCTCTGCCTCCTGAGTGTGCATTCATGTTCTTAAAAGCCAAAGATTTGATTATTATTTTGCTAGCTTCTGAATTTGGGACCATTCTATTTACTCCTAAGTCAGTCTTTGTAAGAAATCTGTAAAGGTTTTTTTTAGGCCCTGTATAACCTTTGTAAAGGACTCAGTTTTCTTTCTTGGTTCCTCAACACTGTCCCATGCATTCAAGGCTGCCATTTGACATTGAATTAGGTTTTGGATATTATATAAACATTCAGTTTGTATTGCAGCATATTGGCCTTCTCCAACAAGCTGATAGTGGAACATTTGTATACCTTTGTCCCTCCATTGTTTTTCTATGTTCTTAGCTTCCTCTTTGAACCACATTTTCCATTACAGCAGTGCCCCGGGTTCCAGAACAGCATTTACCAGCTCTAGCTAATCCTGTGCTATAATCTCATTATAAGTTGACCAGGAGTTTAACATTTGCTTTACATATGGGGAATGCATGCTATAAGATACCATTGCCTCCTTAAACCTTTGTAAATCTAACATTTCAATTGGAGTCCAAATATTTTGTACATTCACTTGACCAGGTAGCTGCTGTACAGTTACTGGATAAATTATGCATGATTGTGTGAAAATAGGCTTTCTTTCTGTAACCTTATAATCCAATCCTGAAACAATTTCACTGTTAATTTCTTCTGTCTAAATCTGAATTTCTCTATAATTCATTTTAACAGGTTTAATAGGTTTTTCTAAAACTTTTATTCCAGCACTTAAATTGACTATCTTTTTAAATAGTAAAATAAGGATAAGGAAAGTAATAATGTGCATAATCCCATCAACATTAATATTTTTATATAGTTGTTCCATTTTCAGACTTCCTAAAATGTTATCAAACAAAGACAAATTTTCTTCCAATGTACATATAAAACCCATTTTTTTTTAATGTGGAAAAAAATTCTCTTTTAAATAGTTTTTTCTTTTAAAATATTTGATATCTTAATTGACTTACCAAGTCTGCATAGAGTAGAACAGTAGACATCCAAGGGAATTTCAAAACAGCTATCTAGCATCCAAGGTGTGAAGAGAGAGAGAGAGAGAGACAGAGAGAGAGACAGAGAGGGAGAGAGAGAGAGAGAGAGAGAGAGAGAGAGAGAGAGAGAGAGAGAAAGCATAGCCACGAGTTCTGGCTAAAAGCTTAAATCCAGCCATGTGTTTCTGCTTGATCCAAGTCGAGCCTGGGCTCTGGCTTCCTTAAGCTCCAACCATGTGTGTTGGCATTTTGGCCAAAAGCAGCTCTATCTGCAGTTGCAGTAGAGTGCAGCCAAATGGTAGCTCTGGCAGGCCTGAGTTGTTCATAGCACCAGCTGCAGGTAACTGCTTGTAGCTATGGTCAGTCAGGCCTAGGGGCTAGGCTGAGCTGGCCCGAGCTGGGGAGCTGGGGAGCAGTGGGCCACCAAGTTGCCAAGCAAAACTGAGCAGTTTTTAATGAATTCTTGCCACAATGGGCACCAAATGTAGATGAACAGTCTTATTAAATAAGAAACACAGAGTCAAATGCCTAGTTAAAAGCCCAAGAGGTCAGTGCAATAGTGAAGAGCTAAAACCCTTTTTACCCCTCACTGCCACTGCTGTCTTTCCCCTCAGCAAGAGGCCTACTTACTGTGTGTCTGTCCTTTTATTGACTTTCTGTTCTGCCTTCTCATTGGTTGTAAACCCAACCACATGACCCCTCATCACTGCCTGTCTATACAGACCCCAGGTCTTCTATGGTTGGTATTGAGATTAAAGGTATGCATCTCCATGCTGGCTGTATCCTTGATAACATGCAGATCTGCCCAGCTCTGCCTCCCAAGTGCTGGAATTAAAGGTGTGTGCCACCACCGCCCAGCTACTGCTATGGCTTGCTTTTAGCTCTGACCCCTAGGAAACTTGATTAACATACAAATAAAATCATATTTCAGTACAAATAAAATATCACCATAAACTCTGAAGAAACACTTCCACAAAATTTCACCTGAATGCTGGTCTCTTCTTAATCAACATGAACTGGTCCAGTTGCCCAGCATCTATTCTCCTAGTGGAGCAAAGATTTTGCTTCAGTTGTCTGGTCTCTTGCTAATCACAGCTTGGTTCTTCAGCCCCAGCTAACCAAAACCACAGATTTTCAGTTTAAAATAGCAAATGGCCCTTATAAGTGACTCTCAAACTTCCCTCTAGAAATTCATAAACAAGGCCTCCTTTGCCTGGATTGCTCTCAACATTATTTTCCAGGCTCCCACAGAAACCCTCACCTAGCTTTGAACATCAATGCCTTTTCTAGAGCAAAGTTCCAAAGTTCTTACACAATCCTCCCCAAATATGGTTGGATGTGTCACAACAATGCCCCATAATCCTGGTACCAATTTCTGTTTTAGGATTACTGTTACTGTGAAGAAACATCATGACCAAAACAACTTGGGTAGAACAGGATTTTTTGGCTTACACTTCCACATCATAGTTCATCATCAAAGGAAGTCAGCACAAGAACTCAAACAGGGCAGAAACCTGGAGGCAGTAGAGTTGATGGAAGAGATCAAGGGTGGGTGCTGCTTTATTGGCTTGCTCCTCCTGACTTGCTCCTCCCGTTTTCTTGTAGAACTCAGGACTTGGGAGCTTAGGGGATGGCTCCACCCACAATGGGATGGGTTCTCCCATTGGTCACTAATCTCTTATGGAGTTATTTTCTCAGTGGAGGTTCCCTCTGACTCTAGCTTGTGTCAAATTGACAAAAAGCTAGCTAGCATAACTGCTATAATCAGAGCAGGTGCATCTGGACGTAGATAGAGGTGCCTGGGTAGAATGTGAGGTTTTAGTCTGAGCCACACTCATTTGCTGAAATAATCCCCATGGAGTAATTGTTGAGTGGGGCCCCTCATATCAATGTATGATCTCCCCAAGTGGTATGGATGAATTGTCTCTGGGCACATCTAGCCATTACCATCTTAACCAACAGCAGCCATGGCAACTCTAAGACCCTCTATATGGGGCCTTATGATGGTTCATACAGGATGCCGGCCCAATATACTCTCACCTGAGTTCCCAGTCACTCCCTACTTGTGGACCCGTCCAAACTCTGTGCAGTTCTGCCAGAGCTTCAAGTAGCTTTGGGAGAACTAGAATACATCAAAACAGAGTAACTCTAGTTATTTTCCATCTATGCAGCCTTGGGAAAAGTTATTGATTCTGAAGTGAGCCTTCCTGATGATGTGGTGGCTTTTTGTGGTCAACTCATGTTCTTAAAAAAATAAAAAAAAACCTCTGGCAAGTAGGCTTGCTCTTTACTTTGGTCATTGCTGTCCAATATGGTAAGACTAAAATTTACATCTCCTGAGGAAAACTTCACATAACACTATAATATTGTTCACTGGACTTAAAAAAGACCTAAGGTTCCTCTGTTTTTCTTTAAAAAAAATTTTTACTAAGACATTTTTTATTCATTTTACATACCAACCACAGGTTCCCCTGTCTTCCCTCCTCCCCCCCCCCAGAATACCCCCTCTAACCCACCCCTCACTCCCACTTCCTCCAAAGCAAGTCTGGTACATTCAGTTGAGGCAGGTCCAAGCCCCTCCTCCCTACACCAAGGCTGCACAAAGTGCCTCACCATAGGCACTCAGCTCCAAAAAGCCGGCTCATGAATGGGGGACAGGTACTGATCTCACTGCCTGGAGGCACCCTATACAGTTCAAACTAAACAACTATCTCACTTATCCAGAGGGCCTAGTCGAGTACCATGGGGGGTTATCCTCAGCTATTGGTCCACAGTTCATGTATCTCCACTACTTTTGATAGTTGTCTCTACACTTTTTCCAGTCATGGTCTCAATATCCCTTGCTTATAGAATCCCTCCTCTCCCTCATCAATTTGACTCCTGGAGCTCCACCTATGACCTGGGCCACGCATCTCTGTATCTGTTTCCATTAGTCACTGAATGAGGGTTCTATGATGAAAGTTAGGGTATTCAGCCATCTGATCACCAGAGTAGGCCAGCTCAGGTACCCTCTTGACTATTACCAGCAGTCTATGGTGGAGTTATCCTGTGGATTCCTGGGAACTTCCCTAGCACTTTGCTTCTCTCTATTCCTATTGTGTCTTAATTTATAATGGTATCTCTTTTCTTGCTTTCCCTCTCTGTTCCTGTTCCAGCTTGAACCTCCCACTCCCCTAAGCTCCCATCCCCTGTCCCTTGCCCTCCATAACCTACCCTCACTCCCAGTTTGCTCATGTAGTTTTCATCCATTTCTCCATCACTGGGCAGTCCATGCACCCTTCCTTGGGTCCTCCTTACTAGCTAGCCTCTCTGGAGCTGTGGGTTGCAGTCTGGTTATCCTTTGCTTTACATCTAGATCCATATCTGTCACCATGAGCAAAACTTAAGTCCAAGTGGATCAAAGACTTCAACATAAATCCAGTTACTCTGAACCCGATAGAAGAGAAAGTAGGAAGTAGTCTTGAATGCATTGGCACCAGAGATCACTTCCTAAATATAATAGCAGTACCACAGTCACTGAGAGCAACAATTAATAAATGGGGCCTCTTGAAACTGAGAAGCTTTTGTAGGACAAAGGACATAGTCAATAAGACAAAAACAGCCTACAGAATTGGAAAAGATCTTCACAAACTCCATATCTGACAGAGGGCTGATCTCCAGAATATATAAAGAACTCAAGAAGCCAGAAATCAAAATACCTAATAGTACAATTAAAAAATTGGCTATAGAGCTAAACAGAGAATTCTCAACAGAAGAAGCTCAAATGGCCGAAAGACATTTAAGGAATTGGTCAACGTCCTTAGTCATCAGGGAAATGCAAATCAAAATAGCTCTGAGATACGATTTTATATCTGTCAGAATGGCTAAGATCAAAAACAGTGAAGATAGCTTATGTTAGAGAGGATGTGGAGCAAGGGGAACATTCCTCCACTGTTGGTGGGAATGCAAACTTGTATGGCCACTTTAGAAATATGTAGGGCAGTTTCTCAGAAAACTGGGAATCAATCTTCCTCAAGACCCAGCTATACCACTCTTGGGCATATACCCAAGGAAGGCTCAATCATACCACAAGGACACATGCTCAACTATGTTAATAGTAGCATTATCTATAATAGCCAGAAGCTGGAAACAACCTCAACTGAAGAATGGATTAAGAAAATGTGGTACATATACACAGTGTAGTACTACTCAGCAGTGCAAACAATAACATCATGAGGTTTGTAGGCAAATGGATGGAACTAGAAAATATCATCCTGAGTAAGGTAACCCAGACTCAGAAGGGCAAACATGGTATGTACTCACTCATAAATGGATACTATATATAAAGCAAAGGTTTCTCCACTTTTCTAAAACTGTGGTGCAGCAGGGAGGCAGTGTTTTATCTGCACAGAAGACACTCTTGAAGCACAGAGTGGCTGAAAGTAGGGTGAGGTGTTCTTTCATTCATGCTCTAGATAGTTTTATTACTCAAGTGCAAATGGAGATTCTATTCTAGCCCATCTTCTCTTGATATTTGGCTGTCTTTCAGCATGTCACTTGGTCCATGTGTGTGGTATAATTTATTCACATGTCCAATTTCATGCACCAGTCATCTTAGCCCACTGAAAAGCACCAGCCTGACCTAGGGTCAGACCCTAACATTGCCAACCCCCAGCTCAGCTTCTCAGAAAAGAACACAGAGTTATATGGAGCTAATGTTTAGCATCCACAGTTCTAGCAGCCCTGTAGTAGCCTTTGTTTGCAGAGCGTGAAACTAATGAAGTAGAGAAATAGTGAATATCTTCACTTTCTTCATGATATAGGTAATCTCACAAGGATTTGGGAGAGGACTGTGTTGTGATAGGGAGAACCTCTAGTTTCCAGAGGGACCCAAGGTAACACCCCAGCTCTCTGTTCCTTGAATCTGCAGCAAGCTGTCACTTGTTTCCAGGGGCTCAAACTCTGCTCAAGAGCTGACTAAACTCTGCTGCTTTGAAGGTTAATCGCCCAGCAAGATGGCCTTCTGCTTCCTTGGAAAATGAGGCTTCAGAAGTCAGAACACCTCTACAATTGCTTTGGACCATGAGCTTCTGAACTGGAATATTTTTTTAAACAAAGACAGACTTGTAGTGTATTTTGTATTTTTTTTTTAAAGAAATACACTTTATAGTAAAGAAACAAACCTTTGATTTATAATTCCATGTTAGGAAAAAAGGGAAGAAAAAAAGACTTTTGAAAAACTGAATTACAGAGAGGGAGAGAATTTATACCCCTAAAGTTCTCAACTCCACAAAACCAAGTGAGAGAGTTAGGCATCTTCCCAGTAGCAGGTCATGCCTTCTGTGGTGGTATTGTGTTCCCCAAAATATTGTGCACTCTAATAAACTTATCTGGGGTCGGAGGACAGAACAGCCACTAGATACACATAGAGGCCAGAAAATGGTGGCACTCACACCTTTAATCCTAGCATTCTGGAGGCAGAAATCCCTCTGGATCTCTGTGAGTTCAAGGCCACATTGGAAACAACCAGGCATGGTGAAACATACCTTTAATCCCAAGAAGTGAGCCTTTAATCACAGGGAGTTATGGTAGAAAGCAGAAAGATATATAAGGTGTGAAGATCAGAAACTAGCAGCTTTTGCCCTAGTTAAGCTTTTAGGCTTTTGAGCAACAGTTCAGGTGAGATTCATTCTGGATGAAGACTAAGAGGAAAAGGATCAGCTGAGGAATTAGCAAGGTGAGGTGGCTGTGGCTTGCTCTGCTTCTTTGATCTTCCAGCATTCACCCCAATAACTGACCTCAGGTTTGATTTTATTTAATAAGACTCTTTAAGATTCATGCTACAGCCTTCTATTCCCACTCTGGCACAAAGGAAAACAGATTAACTTGAGTCAACAAAACAGTTTTAAAAACCATATATTATACTTATAATAAAGTATTCTTAATCATTATCAATTTAATAAACCATGATTTTCCTCTTTATTTAAATAGGTATGTAAAAATGCCTCTATATTGTTCTTTAGACATCTTTTTCTTCCCCAAAAAAATAAATAAAGTACAGGGATAGACTAGTGGATAGAAGTTCAGACCCTCAGTTACATATGCCTGCTGCTTTTTTACTTTTTAAAAGTTTTATTAAAAATAATTTCTTATTCTTTAAGTAAAAAACATTATACAAAGAGAATACATTGTGAAATACCCAGAGACATGATCCCTTGAGGAAAGCTGTATCCATCCTAGGAGGAGGGGATGCAAACTAGGACCTAGTCCCTAAGTCTTTCTTAGTTATTTTATTTTGTGGTAGTTATTGTTTTCAGAAGGGCCCTCAGATTCCAGGGAGACTCTAAATCACAGTTCTCAAATTCAGGGGATACAGTCACTTAACAAAAAGCAGATTTTCTGAATCCATTCACTCAGTTTCTCTTGCCTGAGAAGATTGTCTTCCAAGTAGGGACTGGCAAGTCACTCATTCAGATATAAGATGATGTCATTTTCCTAGTCAGAGTTGTCTGAGCTGTCCTCCACTAGGATCACTTCCACTTCCCCCTCTGTATCAGAATCTTCATCTTCCTCCTCCTCTTCCTCCTCTGGAAGACTTGCTAGCTCCTCATTAGAGGGAGAGAATTCATTGTCCCCACTGTCTCCTGTGATCTCCCTGATGTCAGCCTCCTCCATTTCTGCTTCCAGCCACTGGTCAGTGTCAAGTTCCTCTACATCATCAGTGTCATCATTATCTTCATCCTCCTCCTCTTCCTCCTGTTCTTCCTCTTTCCAGTCCTCCTCTTCATCTTCTTCCTCTGCCAGCCACTGCCTGCCCACTTCATAAAGCCTACATACTGTGCCCATGTTAGGAGCATCCATACTGCCTAGATTCTCAATGACAGCAAGATAGCAATCTTTGGTGTCTGTACACAGGTCAAAGATGTCCCATTTCACATCAATAGTTGCTATTGGTTTATAATCAGTTGCATTAAGTGTTCAGAAGGATGACCCAAAAGGGCTTTTCATCCTCTCTTCCAAGAAGTCATCTTCATCATCTGCCTGCAACATTGCTCCATACATCACTGTCCCTGTGTGGTTAAACACCACACGACATTGATCCAGAGCAGGAACTGTGTGTAAAAGATGGAAAGTTCGAAGGTCCCAAATCTCTGTATTGATGATGACCTCCAGCCCATTGGGATGAAAAACACCACTGATATTCCTGTTGAACTTGTCAAACTTGTGGATGGCCTGTGCAGAGCAGACATCCCAGAGGACCCCATCATTTAAGACAAGATCGTCTGTAGGATTAAAGGTGGCACAGTTCCTCTTGTAGTTGTTGGCAAGATCTGGGTTAAACAGAGTCAACATCTTGGTGCCAGTCTCAATATCATAAACATGGGCAATGTCTCCTTCTGTGAAGGAATGCTTCATATCAAATACTGACCTCATCCCTCAAAGTTCAGACAAAGGCTGGCCCCAAGTGGCAGATGTCAGAAGTAAGGACCCATCCCTGGAAGGTTCAAGGTGTGTGATGGCTGAGTTGTGACAGTTATAGCTGGCCTCTTCCTGTCCACTAAACATGTTGTAGAGCTTCAGCTGCCCTGTACATGCATCAGGAACCGCTCCTGGGCTGAGAATGCACAACATGTCAAGCCACTCTCACTTTCATGAGCTTCCGTGAACACTGAAATAGGACGAAATCGGCTAAAGATAAGGTGCCTATCAAAGCCTCCGCTATCTATACCTACATATTTTGGAAACAATGTCCTACAGTTTATCCTAGAGGTAAAGTTTGTTGGTGCTTGCTGCCTCTGTTTTGGCTCGGGACACTGGTGAGGAATGAAGAGAGAAAAAGGTGGACACGTAGCAATGGGGTTCTTGCAGCGAGCATGTTGCTCCCTAAGATACTCTTTGATGGTACTGTCCAGTGTTGGTGGGGAAGGAAAATGTCTATCCCATTGTGTTTTTACAGCAAGGCTCTGGCTATATGCACCTTGGTCCGACTTCTGCGGCAACACCTGAATTTTCCAGCCATTACACAGTGATGGCCTCTCTCTGATAAAACTGATCCTGCCAATCAAAGGAGAGTTGTCTGAATATGATGGGCCAGGCAAAGCCAATGAACCCTCAGGTGGGCATGGCAGAGGATGGGCAGGGGGGTAAGAGGGAGGAAAAGGGTCAGAAGTACCCACAAAAGCATGGCTGCCAAGTCTACATGCAATGCCATTGGCAATCTCAGGGGTTTTAGGAAGAGAGACAGGAGAAGCAGCAGCAGTCACTGTGGTGAAGGCAGAAGAATGTGAGTCAGCAGTCATAGGCAAGTCAGTCTCTCTGGTCAGCACAGTGGCTGTCTCTCTTATCAACAGGAGTAGTTCTTTCTCAGGGAAGGAGATCTTTGACTGGGCAAGAACACCTACTTTCTGTAGTCCTGCCAGAGACACATCAGTTCCAACCAGAACAGGCTTTCCTGATACTCACTCAATGAGCTCAACTGCATAGTTGCAGAACTTGACATGGTTGCTACGCTTGTCCTGCAACACTGGCTCCTTCATTAGCTGTTGAATCTGGCAGCTACTAAAAAGGGGCAATTTGCTGATAACCTGTCCAACAGTGCTACTTTGAGACAAGCCCACTAGGGCCTTGCAGGCCAGGGCCCGGATCTGGTCTGCATCTGTGATGGGCATCTTGATGGACAATAGGGACAGAAGCACCTTGATGCCATCATTGGACTGAATCACATTCCTCATCTTGGCCAGGGTATGCTCACTGCTCTTGGGGGTCTGAGACAGCTTTCTCTGAGGAGTTCCAGAAGTAAATTTACCAATACCGGATATTCGGTTATCTGGGCTACATACACAATTTATGATAACTTGAAGGGCTGACTTCTGAATTTCAGCATCATGGAGAAAGTACTCACCTTCAGCCACTTCAAAAATAATGCTGATACCTACAGTGGATACAGTAGAGCCATGCTCATCCAAGACCTTCATCGACTCTGCCAATTGCAGCTGGATTTTTGGCACCACAGTGAGGATGGCCAGGACATCCAAAGCAAAGCGCACAGTGTCAGTCTTTGCATAATAGGTCTTCCACTTGCAGGCGATGGAAATAAGCTGCAACAAGAGCTGCACACAGGAAAGCTTGAGGAAGACTTCAGCAGGTTCCCAATACAGCTGAGCTGGGCCATATTCTATAAAATATTCCATCATTTCTACAATCTGCTCACGAGTGTATGAGCATGCCTTGAATGGAAGTTGAGGGTGCACAAGAATGCCACCCTCAGTCCTCTGTAGTGACTGCTTGACTTGTTCCAATTTAATGGCCAGGTGAGCCTCAAAATACTTTTGCAGAGCCATGCAGGTATGTTTGCCTCTTTGGCAGGTAGCAATGATTTTATCATCACTCACATGTGCTCCCTGGTCTTCCGAATTTAAAATCTCCGAAGTACTGATCAAGTTCACTAGGCGACGAAGACCATCATAACGGTCAAAGAGCTCCGAGACAGCCTGGAATGAGAAACAACCTGAGAAAAACATTGTAGCATGGCGGCATCCTGAAGCATGAGAACATTCCATTAACCATAGGGCATAGTGCACCACATCAGATAAAACATTTTGAGAATGCATGCAAACTCTTTCCATAGCATCCTGGTTGTAGGACAGGTAATACAAGCACATAGATACACCAGTTGCAGCCATAGAAGGATGAGGAATTTCCAGTAATTTCTGTACTCCACCATGTGCAACAAAGTCTGTGGCAAATTTGTTATGGAGCAGGAGAGATGCTAGGTGCTTGAGTGCCTCAAAAGTAAGCAGGACATCATTAGTCTGTTTCAGATCAATATAAAACATCAACAATTCTCGTGATTCAAGTTGCATGAACAGGGGAAGTAACTCCTGATACTCTCCTACAGGGGTCAGGTACTGGAGAAGAAGTCTCTGCTCTATAGCAGGAGTCATTGGATAGAGGGTATAATTGGTGCCAGTCACCCAGGGGGACACTTCTGACCACCTGGTATTAGACAGCTCAGCAAACACAGGATCTGGCTCAGAAGATGAGAAACTCAACTTCTGCTTGACCCTCCTAACGTTCTCTCTGTCACCATGCTTTGCAGACTTGTTCTTCTTGAATCCGGAGGCTTCCTCAGGCTTAGTTGCTGAGTTCACTCTACTACTGGTCTTGGGAGTTGAATTCAGATCAAAGGAGATGTCCATATCTCTAAAAGTTTCTTGCTCTCCATCCACAACATCTACTGCCATGTCACCATAGTCCATATCCACAGCTTCCTCATCCAGAGGCAAAAAAGGCTCTGATGAAGTCTTCTGGGGCCTAGGACACTTACTTTCCTGCCGCAAAGCCACTTCCTGTACTTGTAGCTCTCTCAGCCTGTGAAGCACTATTGCCACCAGCCTTGTATTTTCATCTCTGTAGCTTGCAGCAATCTCTTGATTTTCCATAGCACCACCTAACAGTGCTGTGGAATATGTCCTCAGTGGCTGATCAGCCTCTTGGGCCCATTTAAAAAGATTTTCAACAATTCCTTCCTTTTCTTGAAAGACCACTGCAGTTTCTAGACCTGGCATGATATCTAGTGACAGTCTGCATGCTGCAGTATTTAAAGGGGCCTCTCTAGTTGTCATCACATACCCGTTCATCAGCGCATTCATGAAATCATCATTCTTGGAGAGTTGTCTCAGCAAGCGGCCCAGCATACACTCTGGATCAGCTCAACCAGGATATTGATCATCAAATGGGTCTGGATCTCTTTTACGATATTCTTCAGTTTCTTTTTCACTTAATTCTGACATTCTGGTAAGGATAGGCCCCATATCCTGCCCACTGCCCTGGTCCTCTTCCCACTGCTCCAGCAGGGCAGTGAGCTCAGCTTTGGAGTCCACATGTACCACTACTGTAGTCATGGCTTGTCCCAGCTTAAGAGCCAAGGAGCATTAACAATGGCTGGACTGATCCACATCTGCTCTAAGCAAGTCCAGAGATCATAGTTGTTTGGAGCAGGTTGTAGTCAGCAGCTGATGCTTACTTAGATATGTCTTTCAGCTAACAGGAAATCTGGTGAGACAGATAGAGACATTACAACTTGCATTTACATCTTAAATCACCTTGTGAGCCTCCATGGCATTGGGGGCAGAGTTACCAGGACAGCTGCCAGGTCCAGATCCAGGAGACCTCTATAGTTGCTTGCTACATTTCTCAGCTTGGAAGTTCACTCTAATAGTCTGAGAACTGAAGACAGCCTCAGAGCCATGGAATGCCTCAATGTACATGCCTCCTCAAGTGGGCCCTCAGGCCAGGAGTTCCTGAGTGAAGGTCCAGCTTTAGAATTAGGGTGGGTGGTCTGAATATTGCTGGGCTGTCAAGAAAATGTTAATTTCACCAATCAAGTATAAGACCACTACCACAGTTTTAAGCTAAATTTGAAGCAAGCTTTAATTAAATATTGGCCAGGTGGATGGCCTATGGTCAGGTCCATACCCAGGGTTTCCAGGAAAAGGCCTGGAATATTTTCCTATCCCTTTAGAATCTGAGCTATATGTATGGATGAATACAGCTCCACCTTTGCCACCCCTTTAACATTAACATTGATCACAAATGTGTATGTTGGCACAATATTCAATATTACAAGGCCTGTAAGCACTGAACTTCCAAGATGGGTCCTTGATAGCCACCATCTGCACTATGCTGGAGAGGTCATCTGACACATTTTAGAGGCCAAAAGAAATTAGAAATACAAGGGGAAATCTTGGCTTTTCTCAAAACAGTTTGACTGGAAAAGCACTTAGAGGTAAGTAAGATTTTAGGAACAAATGAAGTAAATACATTTCAAAGAGCTTAGACTACAGGGATTGGTTCTAATATCCTTAGAGCTAAGTTTGAGACAAATGTTTAGCCTCTGTAAAATGTTGTACTCGAGTCTATCGAAGCACAGTCGAGCTTCATTGGTGTGTTCCATTTTTTTTTCTTTTAACATTTTTTTCCCTGACAGGCTTTCTCCATGTATTTTTGGTGCCTGTCCTGGACCTTGCTCTGTAGACCAAACTGACCTCAAACTCACAGAGATCTGCTTGGCTCTGCCCCTTGAGTGCTGGGATTAAACACATGTGCCACTTGTGCCTGGGATTTCCTTTATTTTATGTACCAACAAGTTTCCCCCCTTTCCCTGCCACTCCCATTTACCACCCCCCACCCCATTCCCACCCTGCTCCACATCGATCCACTCCTGTCTCCATTCAGAAAGGGGCAGGCCTCCCAACATAGCATGGCACCTGAAGTTGAGGTAGTGCAAGATGAATCTTAAATGGTCATATTAAAAAACAAAACAAAACCCTCAAATCTTGGTATTGGGGTGAATTCTGAAAAGTCAGAAAATCAAAACATGCCCCAGCTTTAAAAAAAAAAGCTACACAGAGAAACCCTGTCTCAAAAATCAAAAATTAACAACAACAACAACAATAAATAACAGAACCAGATACTAGGGTGAACAACTGAGAGATCAGAGGAATAGGACAAGCCACAGCTAACCTCACCTCAACAACTCTTCATCAGATCCTGTTTCCAAGAATCTTCAGATTGTGGAAGATTCTAAGTCCTCACCAGAATGGATATCAGCTAAACCGCTACTAAAAACCTAAAAGCTTAAAAGCCTCTAGTTGCTGGTCGTCGCCTTATGTACTTCTCTGTTTCCTGATAGGCCTTCCTGGGATTAAAGGTGTGTGTCACCAAGTCTGGCTTTTCCCAGTGTGGCCTTGATCTCTGCCTCCAAAGTGATAGGATTAAAGGCATGTGTGCCACCATTTTCTAACCTCTGTCTAATCTAGTGGCTGTTCCATAATCGGACACCCAGATAAGTTTTATTAGGGATATGAAGGCAATACAAACCCCATCTTAGAATAGGACCACCTGCTGTCCTCAGTACCAGAAAGGACCTCAGGAATGTGCCATGACAACACAGAACAGATACAGGGCAGTATGCTCCTGCAGACATTCTGTCTGGGGTTTATGTCCCTTGAACATATAATCCTGCTGAGCAGTCCAGATAATCCTGCTCAGTAAGTAGTGGTTTACAAGGCTTGTAAGCACTGAGCTTGCAGGATTAGGCCTTGAGAGCCACCATCTGCACTATGCTGACACTTTTTAGAGGCCAAAAGAAATTAGAAATACAAGGGGAATTCTTGCCTTTTCTCCAAACAATTTGATTGGAAAAGCACTTTGAGGTAATTAAGATTTTAGGAACAAATGAGGAAAATACATTTCAAAAAGCTTAGTCTGTAGTGACTGGTTCAAAAATCCTTAGGGCTAAGTTTAGATGAATGTTTAATCTCTGTAATATGTTGTATAGGCTATTGAAGCAAAGTAGAACTCCATTATTGAAGTCAGTCTTTTTTTTCCTTTTAACATTTTCTTCTTCTTCTTCTTCTTCTTTTTTTTTTTTTTTTTTTTATTTTGAGACAGGTTTTCTCCGTGTAGTTTTGGTGTCTGTCGTGAATCTTGCTTTGTAGACCAGGCTGGCCTGGAACTCACAGAACTCAGAGATCTGCCTGGCTTGGACTCCCAAGTGCTGGTTTTAAAGGAGTGTGTCCTCACTGCTGGGCTTTTCCTTTATTTTATGTAGCAACAAGTTTCCTCCCTTCCCCCTGCCACTCTCATTTACCACCCCAACCCATCCCCATCCGCTCCTCATCCATCCACTCCTCATCCATCCACTCCTCATCCATCCACTCCTCCTATCTCCATTCAGAAAGGGGCAGGCCTCCTAAGGGCTTGAACATAGCATGGCACATCAAGTTGAGGTAGTGCAAAATGAATTTTAATGTTCTTATTAAATAAAAAATCCAGGTCCCAATATAGGGGTGAATTCTGAAAGTTCAGAAGAGCAGAACAAGCCACAGTTTAAAAAAAATTACACAGAGAAACCCTTTCTCAAAGAACAAACAAACAAAAAGCAACATAAAAATAAAGTGATCAATCAATCAATAACAGAAGTAACACGGAATCAGATATTGGGGTGAACAACTGAGAGATTGGAGTAATAGGACAAGCCACAGCTAACCTTACCTCAACAACTCCTGATCAGATCCTGTTTCTAAGAATCTTCAGACTGAAAGATTCTGAGTTTTCACCTGAATGGATCGTGCTGAACTGCTGCTAAAAAGCCTAAAAGCTTATCAGGCTCTAGTTCCTAGTCTTCATTCCTTATATATCTTTCTGCTTTCTGACATCATTTCCTGGGATTAAAGGTGTGTGTCTTTCCCAAGCAAGACTTGTGATCTCAAGTGCTGGGATTAAAGGCGTGTGTCACCACACCTGGCTTTATTCTTGGTGTGGCCTTGAACTCACAGAGATCCAGAAAAATCTCTGCCTCTTGAATGATAGGATTAAAGGCGTGTGTGCCACTATTTTTCTGGCCTCTATGTCTATCTAGTGGCTATTCTGTCCTCTGAGCCCAGATAACTTTAATAGTGTTCACAATATATTGTGGGACACAATATCACCACAAGGTAGGACTTAGCTCCTCTCCCTTAATCAGTCTGGGCAAGGAATCCAGCATGGGGAACAGGTTCCCAAAAGCCAGATAACAGCCAGTGACAGGACCTAATCTCACTGCTAGGAACCTTACAAACAGACCAAGATACTCAACTGTCACATGCAGAGGGCCTAGGTTGGTCCCATGTAAGCTCCCTAACTGTTGTTCCAGAGTCCATGTACTCCCATGAGTTCAGGTAAGGTGTTTCTGTGGGTTCCTGTCATGACCTTGACAGCCCCCACACACCATTGGTACAAATCCCCTGTCCCTTTCCTAAGGACTCCCAGAGCTTGGCTGTGGATCTCTGCATCTGCTTCCATCAGTTACGGGATAAAGGCTCTGTGATGACAATTAGGGTGGTCACCAATCTGATTTTAGCTGGGGTCATCACTGAGGATTCCTAGGAGTTTCCTTGACACCAGATTTTTCCCAACAATCTGTCTGGCCCCCAAACTGCCTCCTGTACCCAACCTGCCTGAATTGCTCCATCAAGCTCCCATCCCCTCATTACCTCCTCCGCTGCCCCCAGTTTACTCAGGAGATCTCTTCTACTTTCCCTTCCCAGGGAAATCCATGTATCCCTCTTTGGGCCCTTTTGATATCTAGGCTCTATGGGGGCTGTGGATTGTAGGTTGGTCATCCTGTACTTTATTCCTCATATCCACTTATGAGTGAGTACATGTTATATGCCAGTGAAGGAATGGACTTTGCTAGCAAGGTTGAAAGCAGGAAAACAAAGAAACGAAGCCTCCTTTCATGCCCTTTATATAGGCTTCTAGCAGAAGTGATTCCAGATGTGATAGCCATTCTTGGCAGTCAATTTGACCTACAGCTGTGGGGGGAACAGAACAAAGGGGGAGTAACCTTTCAGAGATGCTCTTTTCCTAGGCTAGGAATTCTTCTGATAAGCATTTTTGTGCCATTTGAATGCTCTTCATCTTCCTTTTAGCTTATCTGGGGATGTGTTTGAGGGCACTGGCTCTAGATCATACGTGTGACATTTCTTGTCCTCTTGGATTCTGGGAATGTATCTTTTTCTGCTTCCCTACCTTTCTGTCACGGTCTTGACCCCTGTATTTGACAATTGACCTGAGAACTCTGAGGAGTGTTTATTGTACTCTCCAATCTGTGTCCCCTTGGCTCTGAGCACTGCAGGCATGTTCTTTTGCCTATATGTTTAGGCTTCCTTGCCAGAGTCATGTATTCAAGTTACTAAAAATGGCCACTGCCTCATCTATACAGCATATTCCTCAAGTAACAGATTGAGATGAAAGTGTCCTTGTCTAACTTGTCCTGCTTTTCACTGGCCTTTGTGATATTCCTTCAGGCTCTGGAAAACACTTATTGCCTACAAAGGACAGTAGTGACTAGAAAAAGGACAGTGCATGCTGTGAACCTGCAGAATGAGTCTGGGGGTGGGGAATCCCGATGGAGTTGACACTGGGCACTGGAACTGGCTGTAAGCACTGTGGGGCCCTGACATGGCCAGCAGGTGTAGGCAGTGCCCCATGAGGAAAGCGCCAGGGGGCAGAGCTGGGGGAGGTAGCAGGGGCCTTGAGGAGCTCAAAGTGTGCCTGAACCAGGCAGGGGCTGGTGGAGAACTAACTGCCCCTCCAGGGTCAGAGCTGAGGGGTAGCCTACAGTTCTTTGTGCCCAGCCAGGGAGAGGGAGTCCCTTCCAGTCTGCCACTCTCATGCACTTGAAAATGCAAGGTTAACAGAGACCTTCTGTCCCCATGGAGTGAGCTTCCCCTTTCCTCCTAGTCTCCATGCTGATGGGTGGGGCTCCCAAAACCTGCCCTGGGGCTAAAACCTGATCAAGGTTTGGCTTCAAGTGTGGAATGGAATGCCAGTGCCTCTGGTTGCTAAGCTGCTTTGGCTATGTTACAAGGCTAACCAACAGTTTCTTGTCTGTGGTACAGAGCTGATGCAAATCTAGAGTTACTCTTGTTATGGTATATACATGTATTATTGTTGTTTAAAATATTGTAGCTTTACAATTTATTCTAGATTACTGAGGAACATCATAAGAAGGACTTTGGTAAGAATTTGTATGTTTAAAAAAGAAAAGGAAGCTGGGCGGTGGTGGTGCACACCTTTAATCCCAGCACTCGGGAGGCAGAGCCAGGCTGATCTCTGTGAGTTTTAGGCCAGCCTGGTCTACAAAGTGAGTTCCAGGAAAGGCTCAAAGCTGCACAGAGAAACCCTGCCTTGAAAAACAAAAAACAAAACAAAACAAAAAACAAAACGAAACAAGTGTCAGTGCCAGGTTATCATTGCCAGAAGCACCACCACAATGAAATGGAACAGGCTGGAATCTAGAAGGCAGGCTATGTATATGCTGCCAAGGGTAGGGTAAAAAAACAAACAAACAAACAAACAAACAAAAACAGTTTTTAAAATATTTAAGTTTATAAGGCTACGGGACATTTTCAGTTTATAAAATGCTCTGCATTGTAAATAGTTGTACTTAAAATAAAAAGACTAAAAATCAGAGTCACAGCCATAAGCACCAAATACTAACCCGAAACTGGGATGTTCATTTCTTGTGATGCAGCAAGAAAATAACTTATGCAATCTGGCCAAGGGCTTGAAACAGCTTCTGACTCCATGAGTCTTGACCCTTTGGGAGTTGAAAAATGTTTTGACAGGAGTAGCATAGGACCACCAGTATGCCAGATGTTTGCATTGAGATTCTTAACAACGGTAAAGTTGAAGTAACATTGAAAAAGTTGGGAGTTAGTGACTTGGAGAATGTTTCTCCTTCCCCAAGATACAGTCAGGCTTAAGAATGTTGTCTAGCCTCCTTGTATTTGCTAAGTTTGTTAAGCTCAAGCTATTTGGATAAACTGATTCATATTGTTTATATTGATATTGTTTTGATTTTTTTTTTTTTGAGACAGGGTTTCTCTGTGTGGCTTTGCACCTTTCCTGGAACTCAATTTGTAGACCAGGCTGGCCACGAACTCACAGAGATCTGCCTGACTCTGCCTCCCGAGTGCTGGGATTAAAGGCATGCACCACCACCGCCAGGATTGTTTGATTTTTTTTTTTTACTGAACCCATATTTGATGGTAGAAGAGCTTCAATTTTAAAAAACATTGTGTTTAAGGCTACTTGGTGTAGACTGTTAGAGAACATAAGTATATAATCAGTCATAAACAATCAAGTGTTTTAACTGTAGGCATGCTAAGTACAGATGTAATTGCTTACAGGGATTACAAATTTGCTCAGTCCCTTGCATAAGTTTTCAGGGTTGAGCTTAAAACAAGTAAATATAAACAAAGTCTGTCTATTCAGACATACATGGACAGCCCTCATACTTCAGAGATCTGCAGAATATGTAATTTAAACATTGATCAAAAAGTTTATTATATCAAACAGACTTCCATTTCCCAGAAGTGACCCAAGGTCTCCAAAGAAGATTGGGTACGAGGCACCACAATGTGTCTGTGTGAATCCAAAGAAAGAGAGAGAGAGAGAGAGAGAGAGAGAGAGAGAGAGAGAGAGAACAAGCAAAAAAATCATAGCCACAAGTTCTGGCTAAAAGCTTAAATCCAGCCACGTGTTCCTGCTTGAGCCGAGTCTAGCCTGGGCTCTCGCTTCCTTAAGCTCCCACAACGTGCACTGGCATTTCAGCCTAAAGCAGCTCTATCTGCAGTTGCGTGTAGCTACTACAATTAGCAGTAGCTCTGGAAGGCCTGCATTGTTTGTAGCACCAGCTTTAAGCAAGTAGCTCCAGCTGCGGGAAACTGCTTGTAGCTATGGTCAGTGGCTCCTGGGGCCTAGGCCAAGCTAGGCCCAGGCAGGGAGCTTTGCAAGGCCACTGAGGCCACCAAGCTCAGCCAAGCTGAGTGGTTTTTAATGAATCCTTGCCATGTGGGTGCCAAATGTAGATGAACTGTCTTATTAAATAAGAAACACAGTGCCAAATGCAGAGTTAAAAGCCCAAGAGGTCAGAGCAGTAGCTTAAAAACCACCTTCTTATCCTTCCTGCTGCTGCTTTCCTTCTCCTCAGCAAGAGACCTACTTCCTGTGTATATGTCTTTTTATTGACTTTCTGTTCTGCCTTCTCATTGGATGTAAACCCAACCACATGACCTCCTCTTCACAGCCTGTCTATACAGACCTCCAGGTCTTCTATGGTTGGTATTGAGATTAAAGGCATGTGTCTCCATGCTGGCTGTATCCTTGAACACACAGAGATCTGCCTGCCATGTAATCTGGATTAAAGGTGTGTATCACCACCACCCAGCTTCTGCTATGGCTTGCTATTAGCTCTGACCCCTAGGCAACTTTATTTATTAACATACAAATAAAATCACATTCCAGTACAAATAAAATATCACCATAAAAAACTCTGATGCTAATCTAGTTGTTCAGCTTTTTTCCTGACCATTAACATTTAACCACTTGTAACCAACCATCATAAACAACGACTATATCCATAACTCATGAAACAACCAAAAACCTCCCATCCCACCTTTTGGGAATGTGGGCATCATTTTCTTAAAATTAATTCCTGCTTTCTGGGAGCAAATGCATCTTTAGGGAATCCTGAAAAGAAAATTTTCAGGGTTAATTGTCAAGTCCTGTATCATTTGTCCAGTCGCTGCATAATGAGAAAGTGCAGGGTTTGTCTCAAGTCCTTGTTCAAGTAGTCTGTCAGGCTGGATCATCTCAGGTAGCCATCTTGAAATTGTCCTGAGTAGTTTGTAGTACAAAGCCAATTTTTCCTTGGTGTTAATCAGCTGAATGGCTTTACCATAGTCTATGTGGAATCATCTTTGTGGGGTCCCATCATCCTTTAGAAGATTCCAAAGTCACTGTTAGGTATGGTCATGGTTCCCTGTAGAATTTTTTTTGTGCCTCATCTGTGGTTTGGAGCAATCACAGTTGGATAAATGCCTGTCTCTCAGAACTACAAATTTTCTTCCCTAGAAGAGAAAATCTTCACAGCAATTTTTCCCCACCATTTGTCTTGACAAACTTTTCCAAACTGACCTTTGCTGATGCTTTCTTGTAACATGATGGTCCTGGCAATTATCTACACAAGTAGCAGTAAACCCTTTGTTCCAGGTAGCAGCATCACCGCAGTCACCAACATGAAGAGAAGAAGCCAGCAACTTGGAGCAGCAGCCACTGCCTATGGTCCCACCACTGTTTGTGGCTTGGCCCTGGCTGAAGCTTCTCCTAGGTTGGCCTCAAATTCAGGATCCTGCTGCCTCTGCCTTCTTCAGTAAAACCTGCCAGTGTGTGCCAGCATAACCAGCTCAAGCTAGCTCAGATCTGACCTGTGGCCTGCAAGGCCACTGGCAAGTGGCTTTTTTTTGTGAATTAGTACCAACAAGTTGGGCATCAGATGTATCATGAATCTTAAAGGTATTTATTAATAAAATCAAACATGAGGCCAGTTATTGGAATGAATGCTGGAAGATCAGAGAAGCAGAACAAGCTACAGCTACCTCACCTTGCCAGTTCCTCAGCTGATCCTGTTTCCTCAGACTGGATGCCTCTCAGCTTAACTGTGCTGCTCCAAAGCTTAAAAGCTTAACCAGGCAAAAGCTTCTAGTTTCTGGTCCTCATGCCTTATATACCTTTTGCTTTCTGTCATCACTTCCTGGGATTAAAGGCTCACTTTCTGGGATTAAAGGCATGTGTCACAATGTGTGACTGTTTCCAATGTGGCCTTGAACTCACAGAGATCCAGAGGGATTTCTGCCTCTAGAATGCTAGGATTAAAGGTGTGAGTGCCACCATTTTCTAGCCTCTATATCTAGTGGCTGTTTTGTGCCCTGACCCCAGATATGTCTATTAGGGTGTACAATATTTTGGGGAACATTATAACACCAGAGAGATTGAGAAGGAGTTAGAGAAGGAAATAGAGAAGTGGAGATCAAGAAGGAGCATGACAAGGGGAGATCGAGAAGGGGAGATTAAGAAGGGCATTGATAAGAGGAGATCAAGAAAGGCATTGGAAAGGACATCGAGAAGGAAATTGAAAATGGGAGATCAAGAAGAGCATTGAGTATGGAAGATCAAAAAGGACACAGAAAATGGGAGTTTGAGAAGGACATAGAAAATGGAAGATTGAGAATACATTGAGAAGGAGACATTGATAAATACATCGAGAAGTACATCAAGAAGGGGAGATCAAGAAGGAGATAGAGAAGGGGAGATCAGGAAGGGAAGATTGAGAAGGAGATTAAGAAGGAGATTGAGAGGACAATCAAGAAGGGGAGTTCAAGAAAGAGATCGAGAAATGGAGTTCGAGAAGGGGAGAACGAGGAGGATATCGAGAAGGGGAGATCAAAAAGGGGAGATAGAGAGGCAGATTGATAAGGACACTGAGAAGGGGATATCAAGAAAGACATTGAGAAGGAGAGATCAAGAAGGAGATTGAGAAGGATATCCAGAAGGAGAGATTGAAAGAGATCAAGAGATCAAAAAGGAGAGATCTAGAAGGGGAGATCTAGAAAGGGAGATGGAGAGGAGATTGAGAAGTAGAAATTGAGATGGTGAAGTAGGGAAGATTGAGAAGCAGATGGAGAAGGAGGTCGAGAATAAGATTGAGAAGGGGAGATCAAGATGGACATCGAGAGGACATGGAGAAGGAGAGATCAAGAAGGAGCTCGAGAGGGGGGAGATTGAGAAGTACACAGAGAAGGAGAGATTGAGAAGGACATCAAGAAGGGAAGAACAAGAAGGATATGGATAAGGATTTTGAGAAGTAGTTCAAGAAGGACATTGAGAAGGAGAAATTGAGCACATGGAGAAAGACATCGAGAAGGAGACATAGAGAAGGAGTCATCAAGAAAGAGATTAAAAGGGAGATCAAGAAGGGGAGATCAAAAAGAAGATCAAAATGGAGATCGAGAAGGAGAGATCGAGAAAGAGAGATCGAGAAGGACATTGAGAAGATTGAGAAGGACATCAGTGAGAAGATTAAGAAGGGAGGACATTGAGAAGGGGAGATTGAGAATGACATCAAGAAGGGGAGATCAAGAAGGAGACTGAGAAAGAGGTCAAGAAAGTGATTGAGAAGGAGATCAAGAAGGGGAGAACAAGAAGGAGATTGAGTAAGAGATCAAGAAAAGGAGATTGAGAAGGAAGCCAAGAGAGATTGAAAAGGAGATCAAGAAAGGGAGACCAAGAAGGGGAAATTGAGAAAAAGATTGAGAAGGAGATTGAGAGGATAATGAGAAGGGGAGATTGAGAAACAGATCAAGAAGGAGACCAAGAAAAAAATTGAGAAGGGGAGATCAAGAATGAGATCGAGAAAGAGATCAAGAAGGGGAGATCTAGAAGGAGATAGAGAAGGAGATAGAGAAGGAGATTGAGAAAATGATCAAGAAGTAGAGATCAAGAAGAGGAGATTGAAGAAGGGGAGATCAAGAAGGACAACAAGGATGATATAAATAAGGGGAGGTCAACAAGGAGATCAAAAAACAAGATCAAGAAAGAGAGATGGAGAAGTGGAGATTGAGAAGGAGCAATTGAGAAGGACAATGAACAGGACATGGAAAAGGAGAGATCCAGAAGGAGAAATCAAGAAGGAGAGCTCGAGCAGGGGAGACTGAGAAATTGATTGAGAAGGAGATCAAGAAGGAGATAGAGAAAGAGTAGTCAAGAAGGCGATTGAGAAGGAGATCATGAAGGGGAAATTGAGAAGGGGAGATCGAAAAGGAGAGTTGAGAAGGAGTGATCAAGAAGGACATCAAGCAGGAAAGGTTGAGAAGGACATTATGAAGGAGAGCATGAAGGGGAGATCGAGAAGGACATCGAGAAGTATATCATGAAGGGGTGATCGAGAAGGACATAGAGAATGGGAGATGGAGAAGGATATTGAGAAGGAGATTGAGAAGGGGAGATTGAAAAGGAGATAAAGAAGAAAATTGAGGAGAGATTGAGAAGGAGAGAATGAGAAGTAAATCAAGCAGGAGAGGTTGAGAAGGAAATTGAGAAGGGGAGATCCAGAAGGGGAGATTGATAAGGACATCAAGAAGAAAATCAAGAAGGGGATATCAAGAGGGACATAGAGAATGGGAGATCAAGAAGGACATTGAGATGGACTTCGAGGAGGGGAGATCGATAATACATCAAGAAGGGGATATTGAGAGGACATCAAGAAGGGAGAATAGAGGAGGAGATCAAGAAGGACATTGAGAAGGAAGGATAGAGGAAGAGATCGAGAAGGAGGCCAAGAAGGAGTTCAAGAAGTGAAGATCAATAATACATTGAGAAGATGAGATCAAGAAGGACATCAAGAAGGGGAGATCCAGGAGGACATTGAGGATATTGAGGAGAGATCGAGAAAGAGATAGCGAAGGGGATCAAGAAGGGGAGATTGAAAAGGACATTGTGAAGAACACTGAAAGAGAGACCAAGAAGGAAAGATTGAGGAGAGGTTGAGAAGGGAAGATTGAGAAGGATATCAAGAAGGAGAGATTAAGAAGGAGATCAAGAAGGAGATTGAGAAAGAGAGGTCTAGAAGGATATCAAGAAGGAGAGATCAAGAAGGGGATTGAGTAAGAGAGGTTGAGAAGGACATCGAGAAGATTGTGAAGGGGAGATCTATAAGGACATTGAGAAGAACATCGAGAAGGGGATATCAAGAGGGTCATAGAAAATGGGAGATGGAGAAGGAGATCAAGAAGGACATAGAGAAGGGGAGATCAAGAATACATCAAGAAAGGGTGATCAAGAGAACATCGAGGAGGGAAGATAGAGGAGGAGATTGAGAAGGGAAGATTGAGAAGGACATCAAGAAAGAGATCAAGAAGGAGATTGAGAAGGAGAGACCAAAAAGGAGATCAAGAAGGGGAGACTGAGAAGGAGATCGAGAATGAGAGGTTGAAAAGGGGAGATTGAGAAAGCGAGATTGAGAAGGTGAGATTGAGAAGGAGATCTAGAAAAAGATCAAGAAGGACATCAAGAAAGACATCAATAAGTGGAGGTCAAGAAGGTGATTGAGAACAAGATTGAGAAGGAGAGATTGAGAAGTGGAGATCAAGAAGGGGAGATTGAGAAGAACAATGAGAAGGACATGGAGAAGGAGAGATCGAGAAGAAGAAATCCAGAAGGAGAGCTCAAGCAGGGGAGATCAAGAAGGTGATTGAGAAGGAAATCAAAGAGATCAAGAAGGCAATTGAGAAGGAGAGATAGAGAAGGGGAGATCGAGAACGAGTGATCAGAAAGAACATTGAGAAGGACATTGAGAAAGAGAGATCGAGAAGGAAATCTCAAGAAAGAGAGGTCAAAGGGTGAAGATCGAGAATGGGATCAAGAAGGAGATTGAGAAGGAGAAATCGAGACATCAAGAAGGAGAGATCAAGAAGGAGATTGAGAAAGAGGTCTAGAAGGAGATCACAAAGGAGAAATCAAGAAGGATATTGAGAAGGAGAGAACAAGAAGGAGATCAAGCAGGAGAGGTTGAGGAGGACATCAAGAAGGAGATCAAGAAGGGGAGATTGAGAAGAAGAGATCAATAAAGACATTGAGAAGAACATTGAGAAGGGAATATCAAGAGAGACATAGAGAATGGGAGATTAAGAATAAGATCAAGAAGGAGACTTTGAGAAGGAGATCAAGAAGGAAATTGAGAAGGAGATCAAGGACATGGAGAAGAAGAATGAAAAGGAGATAGAGAGGGACATCAAGAAGAGGAGATCAAGAAAGACATCAAAAAGGACATCAAGAAGAAGAGATTGAGAAGAAGAAGAGATTGAGAAGGAGTGATCTGGATGGAAATCAAGAAGGAGAGATCGAGAAGGGGAGATCGAGAGGGAGAGATTGAGAGGGGGAGATAAAGAAGGAGATTGAGAAGGACATGAAGGAGATTGAACTGGAGTTAGAGAAGGACATCAAGAAGGAGAGCTCGAGATGAGATTGAAGATATTGAGAAGGAGAGATTGAGGATATTGAGAAGATCTAGAAGTGGGGATCAAGAAGGACAATGAGAAGGACATTGAGAATGAGAGATCAAGATTGAGAAAGAGATCTTCAAGGGGAGATCAAGAAGGGGAGGTTGTGAAAGACATTGAGAAGGATATCAAGAAGGGGAGATTGAAAAGGACATTGAGAATGGGAGATCAAGAAGGAGAATTCAAGGACATAGACAAGGCGAGATCGAGAAGGAGATCGAGAAGGGGATTGGGAAGGGGAGATTAAGAAGGGGATTGAGAAGGGGAGATCAAGAAAGGGAGATCAAGAACGGGAGATAGAGAAGGGGAGATTGAGAATGGGAGATTGAGAAGGAGAGATCTAGTGGGAGATCGAGGATATTGAAAAGGAGAGATTGAGGAGATCAAGAAGTGGAAATTGAGAAGGACATCAAGGAGAAATTGAGAAGGAGATTGAGAAGTAGATGGAGAAGAGACCAAGAAGGAGATCAAGAGCAGGGCCGTGGTGGCACACACCTTTAATCCCAGCACTTGAGAGGCAGAGGCAGGTGGATCTCTATGAGTTCAATGCCAATGTGGACTACAGAGTGAGTTCCAAGAAAGGCACAAAGCTAGATAGAGAAACCATGTCTTGAAAATCCACCCCCCCAAAGGAGATCAAGAAGCAGATTAAGAAGGGGAGATTGATAAGGACATTGAGAAGGGGAGATCGAGAAGGGCATCAAGAAGAAGAGAGAGAAATAATGATGGAGAAGGAAAGATCGAGAAGGAGAGGTAGAGAAGGAGCAATCAAGAAGGACATCGAGAAGGATATCAAGAAGGGGAGATTGAGAATAGGAGATACAGAAGAGGATCCAAGGAGAGATTGAGAAGGAGATCGAGGATATTGAGAAGGAGAGATCAAGGAGATCTTGAAGGAGATCGAGAAGGACCTCATGAAGGAGAGATCGAGGAGGACATCGAAAAGGAGATTGAGAAAGGGAGGTCGAGAAGGAGATTGAGAAGGATATCAAAAAGAACATTGAGAAGGAGAGATTGAGAAAGGGAGATTGAGAAGGTGGGCATAATAAAGACATCGAGAAGGGGATTTCAAGAAGTACATCAAGAATGGGAGATCGAGAAAGAGATCAAGAAGGAGAGATCAAAAAGGACATCTGTGGTGATATTTAATTTGTATGAAATATGATTTTATTTGTATATTAATAAAGTTGCCTTGGGGTCAGAGCAGCCATAGCAGAAGCTGGGAAGTGGTGGTGCATGCTTGAAAGGGCCATTGTAAGGGAAACAAGCCCCCCCCCCCACTAGCTCTGCTAATTGCAGATTCAGTGGAAAATACTGCACTCTGCCCCCATACCCCATATCAGAAAAGTTAGCCCATCACGCTATGCTAACAGGATGCTTGCAGGATGACCCCTGGGGTTATGTTTGCAAGATAAATTGCTTGGGAAGAATGCTTGCCAAATAACCCCTTGCTAGATAAGCTTGGAATTCGTTTACCTACCCAGACTCTGAGAAAGACCGCAGAGACATCTGGCGTCCAGGTGTCTGCACTCGGGGTGACCCCACTCCCCTGCCCTGGTAGAACTGCCTCATAAAAGGCCTGTGAGCCTCAAACTCGGGGTCACCAGCTAGTCCTTGCGCTGGTGCCCCATGAGCTCGTGTTAAAGTAAAACTTCATTTGTGACCCGATATTGGAGTGGAGCTCTCTGTTTTGAACACCAACCCTAACATTTGGAGGTTCCACCGATATTGATAAGGACGGTGGTGAGTCGGCAGGGAAGCAGCTGTTCAAGCGGCCCGTGAGGACCCTTGGACGGTGGGGGACAGACGTGTCCTGAACCCACAGGCTGAAGCTCTGGAGGACGCTCTGGAGTGTGGGGACCCTGAGACAGGGGCCCCGTCTGGTTCCCTTTTGTCTAGGAGATTTTTCAGACGGCCCGGGCCAATAGACAATTTTTTTTTTTGGCTTCATTTTCCCTACCATTTTGCCGGCTTGTCTTGTTTATGTGTTGTGTCTCAATTTTTGTGTCCTTCTGTGTCTGTTTATACTTGTTCGGAATGGGACAGTCGGCCGCCAAGTCTGCCTCCACCCCTTTGTCCCTAACCCTCTCTCATTGGTCGGCAGTGACGGACCGCGCATTGAACCTGGTGGTTCGGATGAGGAAAGGAAAGTGACAGACTTTCTGTTCGTCTGAATGGCCCACCTTCGGAGTCGGGTGGCCAGTAGATGGTACTTTTGATCTTAATATAATCAGAACAGTCAAACAAAAAATCTTCATTCCAGGTTCACATGGGCATCCGGACCAACAAGCCCACATCTGGGTCTGGAAAGATTTAATGATAAACCCGCCTAAGTGGGTCCGGACATTTCAGGTCGGCCCATCTGCACCACCTACTGATTATACCTCTCTCCTTCTAACCAAAACCTCTGATTCGCCTAACTCTTCCCCTCCCCCATTGATTCTCAGGCTGATCTCATTTCTCTTGACCTAGACCCCCCACTGCCTTACAGATCACCGCTGCCGCCACCGCTGCCGCCGCCGCTGCCGCCGCCAGTGGGGGCAGGATCCGGACCGGCCCCGGTCTCCCCTTCGGGGCCTGCACAGGGCACCCGCCAGAGAAGGGCACGCCCTCATGATGAGGCGCCCAACATGGAATCCGAATACTCCGGAAGGTAGGGAGCATCTGTCCCTCTATCGCCAGACTCTAATGGCGGGTCTCCATGCGGCGGCCAGAAGGCCCACTAATTTGGCTAAGGTAGATGAGGTTCTCCAAGGGCCTGACGAAACCCCCTCTGCCTTCCTTGAAAGGCTCATGGAAACATACAGGAGGTATACGCCTTTCGATCCACAGTCTAAAGAACAGAAGGGGGCGGTAGCGATGGCCTTTATAGGACAGTCAGCTTCGGACATAAGACGCAAATTACAGAGATTAGATGGTTTGCAGGAACTGAGTTTGAGAGATTTAGTCAAGGAAACAAAAAAGGTTTATTATAAAAAAAAAAAAAAAAAAAAAAAAAAGACTAGGCCGGTCAGTCTTGGCCCTTGATGACTGAGAAAGTCGGACCCCCTCCCCAAACTCCGGGTAACGTTTAAAATGGAGGGGACCCCAATGGACTTTGAGGTGGACACAGGGGCAGTCTATTCAGCCATCAAGCATCCACTAGGCCCTCTGTCTACCCGAAAGTCACTGGTCCAAGGAACAAATGGAAGCAGAGAGAGACCCTGGACCACTCAGAAAACAGTCAACTTGGGTAAAGAACTCCCAGCAACAGAGAAATATCAGCTGTATGGGACCACCATCCCCTCGGCCCAACTGACTATAGTCCCCACAGGACTGAAAAATAAAAAATGGACCCACAGGTTCCCAGAGGCTTGGGCAGAGATGGGGGGGACCTGGACTGGCAGTAGAACAGCCACCCGTTGTGGTCACCTTAAAACCCACAGCAGTTCCAGCTCAGGAAAAGAACCCTTTGTCTGGCAAGAGAAACACCAGACAGCGTTCGAGACGCTAAAGAAGACACTCCTGTCGGCACCTGCCCTCGCCCTTCCTGATGTGAGTAAGCCCTTCACCCTATACCTCCATGAGAAAAAGGGGGTGGCGGTTGGTGTACTAGCGCCAGCTCTCGGACCCTGAAAAAGGTCCATCCCCTTCTTATCCAAACGACTGCACCCAGTGGCTAGAGGGTGGCCCACTTGCCTCCGGGCAATGACAACAGTGGCTACTTTGATGAGAGACGCGGACAAATTAACTTTGGGACAGCATCTGACTGTTATAGCTCCCCATGCATTGGAGAGCATTGTCCGCCAGCCGCCTGACTGATGGCTGAACAATGCCCGGCCCACCTATTACCAGACAATGCTACTAGACCGAGACCGCATCACATTTGGGCCCCCGCCCCTTTTAAATCCGGCCACCCAATCTCCCTGAAAGAGGGTAAAAATAAACTAGTCTATAACTGTGAGGCCATCCTAGCCGAAGAGACCGGGGTCCAAAAAGACCTAACAGACCAGCCTCTAGCCCACTCTGATCTGATATGATATACGGATGGCAGCAGCTTCCTGAGGGGGGGGTGCAGAAAAAAGCGAGAACAGCCGTAGCGGACAAAAATCGGGTAATTTGGTCTAGTAGCCTCCCGGAAGGAACTTCAGCCCAGAAAGCATAACTGATAACACTCACGCAAGCTCTCACCATGGCTGCAGGGAAACGGGCCACAATCTATACTGACAGCCGGTATGCGTTCGCAACAGCGCATGTGCATGGGGCAATATATCGAGAGAGAGGGCTACTAACATCGGCTAAAAAAAAAAAAAATAAAAAAATTAAGGCCCTATTAGAGGCTGTAATGTTACCCCGAGAGCTGGCCATCGTACATTGCCCTGGGCACCAAAAAGGGGACTCCCCAATGGCAGCGGGAAACAGGAAGGCCGATCAAGAGACAAAGGAGGCTGCCCTCCGGGATCCAAGGAGCTTGGCCATTCACGCCTGGACTCCGGAGTATTCAGCTCCTGAAGAGGCTCCACCCCCAGAACTTCTGAAAGACAGTCTAAAAAGGATCTACAAATTAACCCATCTGGGCAGCAGAAAATTGATCCAGCTGACTACAAAAGATAAGACCCTCTCTCCATCTAAAAAGAAACAAATGGCAGAAAAGATGATAGCTGCTTGCCAGGCTGGCCAGCAGGTAAATACATATCTTGGAAAACTGGCCCCCGGAAAAAGGCTACGAGGAACCCGCCCTGGCCAGCATTGGGAAGCAGACTTCACCGAGGTAAAGCCAGCTAAGTATGGCCTAAAGTACCTGCTAATGTTTGTAGATACCTTTACAGGATGGGTAAAAGCCTACCCCACCAAAAAGAAGACTGCATCAATAGTTGCTAAAAAATCCTGGAAGAAATCTTCCCAAGATTTGGACTGCCTCAGGTAATTGGGTCAGATAATGGACCAGCGTTCATGGCCCAGGTAAGTCAGGGACTGACAAAAATACTGGGGATTGATTAAAAATTACATTATATCTATAGACCCCAGAGCTCAGGACAGGAGAACAATTAAGGAGACCTTAACCAAATTGACCATGGAGACTGGCTCTAGAGATTGGATGATGCTCCTACCATGTGCCCTCTTTAGAGCTAGAAATACCCCTTCCTTCATGGGTCTTACCCCCTTTGAACTGCTTCTTGGGTGTGCACCCCCAGTTAAGAACCTAACCCTCCAGCAAAGAGAAATCATGCTTTCCCCTCTGTCTGACAGGCTACAAGCCTTAGCATCTGTCCAGCATACACTGTGAAAGCAACTGTCCGCTGCATACCAACCCAGTGGGGACAGCGCTGCCCATCAGTTCCACGTGGGGGACTTCGTATAGGTCCACAGACACGAGCATCAGACTTTGAAACCCCGATGGAAGGGACCATACCAAGTCCTGCTGACCACTCCAACGGCAGTCAAGGTGGACGGGATTGCCGCCTGGATCCATGCCTCCCACCTCAAGCCAGCCAAAGTGCCAGAAGACTCTTGGACTTCGGAACGGACTGACCATCCTCTTAAGCTTCGGATTCGTCGCCAGTGCGACCGCAAGTAACCCACATCAACCAATGTCTCAGACTTGGCAGGTTATATCAGGCCAAGAAAAAATTGTATAAAAAATTACCTCTAATCAGCACCCACTGTGGGGCTGATGGCCTGACTTGCACCCAGACCTCTGCCAGCTAGCAGCAGGGTCAGATGACTGGGATATCCCTACAACTGACCCTAGGAACCCTAGATCGCCAGCCGTCTGTCAGGATAAAAAAAAACAAAACTTATAAATATAATAAAAAAAATACGGATGTAATAAGGGGTGATATAATCAATCCCCATGGCTAACTACATTATTGTCAGCCCTCACAGGACCACTTATTGTATTAATTCTTATCCTCATGATTGGACCATGTATCCTCAATCGAATCTCGGCTTTTGTACGATCCCAGGTAAATGAGGTTAAGATGATGGTCCTGAGACAATGATACCAGCCAGTATCTGGCAGTGGCCTTTAGGATTAAAGGCCGGCACAAGAGAAAGGGAGGAATGAAAGGGCCATTGTAAGGGAAACAAGGCTCTCCCCCACTAGCTCTGCTAATTGCAGATTCAGTGGAAAATACTGCACTCTGCCCCCACGCCCCATATCAGAAAAGTTAGCCCATCATGCTATGCTAACAGGATGCTTGCAGGATGACCCCTGGGGTTATGTTTGCAAGATAAATCGCTTGGGAAGAATGTTTGCCAAATAACACCTTGCTAGATAAGCTTGGAATTCGTTTACCTACCCAGACTCTGAGAAAGACCGCAGAGACATCTGGCATCCAGGTGTCTGCACTCGGGGTGACCCCACTCCCCTGCCCTGGTAGAACTGCCTCATAAAAGGCCTGTGAGCCTCAAACTCGGGGTCACCAGCTTGTCCTCACGCTGGTGCCCCATGAGCTCGTGTTAAAGTAAAGCTTCATTTATGACCCGATATCAGAGTGAAGCTCTCTGTTTTGTACGTCGACCCTAACATGCTGTTAATCCCAGCATTTGGTGGGCAGAGCTAGGTGGATCTCTGTGTGTTCAAGGATACAGCCAGCATGGAGACACATGCCTTTAATCTCAATACCAACCATAGAAGACCTGGAGGTCTGTACAGACAGGCAGTGACGAGGTTATGTGGTTGGGTTTACAACCAATGAGAAGGCAGAACAGAAAGTCTATAAAAAAGAGAAAAACACAGGAAGTAGCTCTCTTGCAGAGAGGAAAGACAGAGTAGCAGTGAAGGGTAAGGTTTTCAGCTCTCAGCTATAGCTCTGACCTCTTGGCTTTTAACTCTGCAATTGGCTCTGTGTTTCTTATTTAACAAGATGGTTACATCTATAGACATCAAAAAGGTGGGATCAATAAGGACATCGAGAAGATTTTGAGAAGTACATCGAGAATGGGAGATCAAGAAGTACATCTAAAAGGACATCAAGAAGGAGAGATAGAGAAGGGGAGATCAAAAAGGGGAGATTGAGATGGAGATTGAAAAGGAGAAATTGATAAGAACATTGAGGAGGAAAGATCAAGAAGGAGATCAAGCAGGAGAGGTCAAGAAGCACATCGAGAGGGAGATCAAGAAGGAGATTGAGAAAGAGCGGTCAAGAAGGACATCGAGCCAGGTGGTGGCTCACACCTTTAATCCCAGCACTCGGGAGGCAGAGGCAGGTGGAACCTTGTGAGTTCAAGGCCAGACTGGTCTACAGAGCGAGATCTAGGAAAGAAACGCTGTCTCGAAAAACCAACCAACCAACCAACCAACCAAACAAACAAATAAATAGGAGATCGAGAAGAATATTACGAAGGACATCGAGAATGGGAGATCAAGAATGAGATTGAGAATATTGAGGAGTGATTGAAGAGATCGAGAAGGAGATTGAGTAATGGAGATGGAGAAGGGGAGATCAAGAAGGAGAGATCAAGAAGGAGAGAACAAGAAGGAGATCGAGAAGGAGAGGTTGAGAAGAAAATTAAGGAGATTGAGAAGGGGAGATCAAGAAAGGTAGATGCAGAAGGAGTTCAAGAAAGATATTGTGAAGGACATCAAGAAACACTTCAAGAAGGGGAGATCAAGAAGGGGATGGAGAAGGGGAGATTGAGAATGACATTGAGAAGGAGATAAAGAAGGACTTTGAGAAGGAGATCAAGAAGGGGTAATTGAGAAAGGGAGATCGAGAAAGAGATTGTGAAGGACATAGAGAAGGATATCAAAAAGGACATTGAGAAGGACATCAATAAGGGGAGTTCGTGAAAGAGATTGAGAAGGGGAGATTGAGAAGGACATCAAGAAGGACATTGGGAAGGGGAGATCAAGGAGATTGAGAAGGAGAGCTCATGAAGGAGACTGAGAAGGAGAGAGAGAAGGCATGGGAGAATTGGGGAAAGAATGAGAGAGAAGGGGATAGGGAAGGAGGGCAAGAAGGGAGGAGAGAAGGGGAGAGAGAAGGGGAGGAAGAAGGAGAAGGGGAGAGAGAAGGAGATCAAGAATGGGGGAGAGAAGAAGAGACAGAAGGGGAGAGAGAAAGAAAGAGAATAGGGGAGAGAATGGGAGAGAGAGAAGGGATAAAATGGAAGAGGAGAAAAGGGGAGAGGGAAGGAGATCGAGAAGGAGAGAGAGAAGAGCAGAGAAGGGGAGAAAGAGAGAGAAGGAGATCAAGAAGGATAGAGAAGGGGAGAGAAGTGGAGAGGGGGAGAGAGCAAAGGAGAGTTAGGAGAGAGAAGGAAAGACAAGGAGAAAGGGGGAGAGAGAAGGAGAGATTAGGAGAGAAGGGAGAAGGGAAAGTTTTCAGGTCCCTATCAGAAAATCCTTTCCTTCCAGAAGCCTGGAGAGGAGGAGAGAGGGGCGAGGCATACTGGAGAGGAAGGGGAAGAGGAGAGGAAGGTAGACCTGGTAGGACAGAGATGAACATCCTGGTCTGCTCTCTGTCACATAAATGCTTCTTCACAGGAGCAGGTGTTCTGGTTCTGAAGCCTGGGTGCAGGAAAACTGACCAGAAGTATAATTAGGACTGTTTTCCATCTCTGAGCAGCAATGTGTGGCTTTAAACTCACAGAAATCCAGACAGATCTCTGCCTCTGGAATGCTAGGCTTAAAGGCAGGTGTGTCACCAATTTCTGGCCTCTTTATCTAGTGGCTGTTCTGTTCTCTGACCCCAGGTAAGTTTATTAGGGTGCACAATATTTGGGGAAGTTATATAAGGCGTGAAGACCAGAAACTAGAAGCATTTGGCTGGTTAAGCTTTTAGGCTTTGAGCAACACAGTTCAGCTGAGATCCATTTGGATGAGGACTCAGAGGCTTCCAGTCTGAGGAAACAGGATCAGCTGAGGAATTGGCAAGGTGAGGTAGCTGTGGCTTGTACTGCTTCTCTAATCCCCCAGCATTCACCCCAATACCTAGCTCCGGGTTTGTTTTTATTAATAAGACCATATAAGAGTCATGCTACACCTATCAACCCAGGACTTGCAGGAAAGCGAATAACTGTGCCATTCCGCAGGCTTTAGCTTTGTTTTTTAGCAGTTTTTCCCTGGGTCCTCTACCTTTCTGCCTGAGCTGTGAGCTCCAGGAACTTGTTTACAACTGCAGGAACTAGTATCCCTGAAATTTACTCAAACTCAGAGGTACTGGCTAGTTGCTATTCAGTTGTTTGTAAGAAGCTAGGAAACAATGCTTGACAGTTTGCATTGCTTCAGGGGATCTTTGTGTCAGAGCCTTTAGAAGCACCCTTTCATCCCCACAAGTGCTCACTCAAGCAAAACCCTCAATGCCTCAGCTCAGCAGTAACTGAAATGCTTGGCTTTTTTCTTTTCCTAGGTAAACAGTTTCTTGCCCTGTTTAGCCCTTCACTGGTACTCTCCCAAGCATTTCCCTCAGGGTACTCTGACCCACTGTCTTTTACTAACTTGAAGAGACAGAGCTTTGAATAGAGGTTTTTAGGAAATCCACCCCTGCCTCCTACATTGCAGGGAGGATTTTTAAAGCTTGAAAAATAGAATTCAGGTTTTGCTATCTTAAGGGGTTTGTTTTCCCTTAGAGCTAATCACAGGTGATTCTAACTTTTGTCCTTCTGAGAGAGTTAAAGGCTTTAGTTTTTAAGTTTTTTTTTTTTTTTTTTTTTTTTTTTAAGTAGGTCACTGGTTTATTTACAATTTTATTTAGTAATACGAGTTTACTCCAATTTTCACATCACATCTTTTTTTTTTGGGGGGGGCGGTTTGAGACAGGGATTCTCTGTGCAGCTTTGCGCCTTTCCTGCGACTCACTTGGTGGCCCAGGCTGGTCTCGAACTCACAGAGATCCACCTGGCTCTGCCTCCCGAGTGCTGGGATTAAAGGCGTGCACCACCACTGTCCGGCCAGATCACATCTCTTAATCTTCATTCTGTTAAAGGGATGAATTAAATATCCTCATTTTTTAAGTATCTCATGCCTTACTATGAAGAAAGGAACAGGAAATCCAGATCCAAAGTGCACAGTCATCGTAGCCAGCAACCACCACTTGTTCTCCACCAACAATGGCAAATTCTTCCCCGGGTCCTCCTCACAGAGGCTGGAACAGTCCACGTAGGTGGTGAATATCCACACACTCTGGCCCAACATGGCACCCCTGGAAGCTCTGCAAGGGGCTCAGAGCTGAAAAGCAGAAGACACCGCCACACCACCACAGTCTTTCTTCATGACCTTTCGAGTCAGAGCATGAAGACGGAAAGGGAGTTTTTAAGTTTTTTAAGAGAGCTTTTAGTTTGAGAGAGAAAGATTAAGGCATTTTAGAGAGATTTTTCCCCCCAAATTTTCAAGAAAAGCTTTTAGTTTAAGAGAAAGATTTTTTTTTTCCCCAAGAGAATGACCAACTTTTCCCAGAACTTCTGAACTTTAAACTTTTTGGCTTCTTACACCCACATTTTTTGCTCCCAGGGAGAAATCACCTTCTCCTGCCACTTGGACTTAGCATTTTAGCTGTCCCCAGGCGAAAAGCTTATATAGGAAACTTTTTTCTTCCCAAAAAGCTCAAAGAAGAGCTTTTTTTTTACCAATAAAGTTGAAAGAAAGATTTTTCCACCCAGTTTGCGTTCATAGCCCCCAAAGTTAGAAAATTGAAGAGTTTTTCTGTCTAGTTGCCTTATTTTTTTTTACACAATCTTATACTTCTAAGTTTTTCCTACACTATATTACTACACTATACCTTATACTTATTTTTCACAGATAGAAATTAAGAGATAGAAGATAGAAACTTTTGACAGAAGAGAACTTTGTGCATCTTCCAGTCCATTTTTCTTTTTCTCTCAAGGATAAAACCCCCTGCCCCTTAATTATCTATATTCCATAACACCACCAGGCATGCCCCTTTTTCCACTGGCAGGACCTAACTCGCACTTTAGCCAAAAGCTCTATTATAAAACTATTATTTTCCTTTATATCTTTAGTGCCTATTACTTTGTCTTTAGTCCTCACTCATTTGTCTTTATTCCCCACCTCCTTTTTTTTCTTAGTCCCTGTTCTGGTGCCATTCTGTGGTGTGTTTACCCATCAACCCCACAGCTCCCCAGAGTTTTCTTGAGTGGGAGCAGCAGGAAATATTAGGTAGAAGGATTTAGACTGTGGAGATAAACAGATAAAAAATAAAAGATAGCCTCGAGAGGGCCTGGAACGTATTCTAATGGGCCCTGACTGTCTCTGCCTTGGGGTATTTATAGTGATGCCAAAGGGGTGGAGCAAAAGACCTCCCCCCAGCACAGCCAAGTGCAGACCATCTCAGACACCTGTACTCAGGCCCATGGTCCTAATCACTCTAGTGTAGAATGAACCTCTTACAATGTTTACTTAATCTCAGGAGGGAGAACCTCTGATGCTGAGCATGGAAGAACTCCTCTTGGTTCCTGCAGACCCTGGTGGGAGTACCGGGCTACAAAGGGCATGCAGAGGCTGAGAAGGAAAAAACAAAACAAAAATCCTTCTGATCCTGGTAAAGTGGTTCTTATGTTTATGTAAATGTTACTTGTTTCTGACTACTAGCCTTCCTTATTACTATCAGACCTGCAGCACTGGTGGGCAGGGAAAGCTCAACAGTGGGGCCACGTGCTGACTGCTCAGCACTCCCTGGGTCCCTGGTAAGTTCTGAGACCCGGGCCTCCAGCAGCCCTAACCAGGCCCTCCCAAGCAGGGTGTGAGTTCCCAGAGAGCAGGGCTCCACACTTGAGCAGACCAGGCTGGAGGGCGGCAGCATCTGCACTGCATCTGCACTGCAAAAGGTCACAAAGTTCCCCTTGTGAATCAATCATTCTACTGTGAGCAGTGGCTTGCACATCCTTCTAGTATGCTAGGCAAGGGTCTAGGGGAGAAAAGGGAGACCATCCCATAGCGTCCCTCTTAGTCAATTATAAGAAAAATTAACATGCTATACACATGGCGGGGGGGGGGTGGGGGCAGGACACCAGGCCCTGCAGGGCAGTAGCATCTGGAGGGGCGCGAGCATGAGCATTCTGAAGGCACAGAGGGCCTGGGTAGCCGGGGTCACTGGTGGAGGTGCAGGAGGAGAGTGGCTGAGTGGTCCATGGAGGCTCAGCTGAGGCTGGTAGCTTCTCCGTAGGCAGAAGCTGTTGTGGAGGAGCAGGGCCAGATAGGTCCGACCCTACAGGCGGTGGCTGAGGTCATGAGCCCAGCCTGGGGGAGAGGGGGGGGGGGGGGGGGGGGGAGTTAACCACCTATATACCCTGAATCTAAATCCCCCTCCCTTTCTTCCTAAGCCAAGTTCATCATTAGCTTCCCATCTTAACCCTGGTAATGCTTAAAAAATGTTAACGATACATTAGGTTTAAAAAATTATACTTTTGTCTCCACAGGAAAATAAATAATACATAGATTTGGGTCATTTGAGTTCAATGGGTTACAAATATTCACCATCATTTAAGAGAATTGGTTACAAATTATTATTGGGTAAGATTGAAAAAAAACCTGTATCAAATTCCAAGTAGAAGATAACTAAAAAAATTAAATAAAAAAGATATTTGAAAACGTAATGTTTTTTATAAAAATATAAAGACCTGAGATATGAGGATAAAAGTTTAAATAGGAGTCGGGGATTTAGCTCAGTGGTAAAGTGCTTGCCTAGCAAGCACAAGGCCCTGGGTTCGGTCCTCAGCTCTGGCAAAAACAAAAAAACAAAAAAACAAAAAACCTTAAATAAATGATACTTTGGGTCTGAGAAAACAGTTTGAGGTATAAAAATGTGAAACTTTCAGTACTTTAAAGTTCAAGTAAGTTGTGAGGTTTAAATATAAGCAAAGTTTTTATGGGGTCTGAGATGTTAAGGTTTTAGATATAAAAATATTTAAATGTTTTAAAAAGAAAAAACAATATAAAAGTTTTATTGAAATATATAAAAGCAAGTTATGAAGGTTGCAGGATGAAAAGCTTAAGTAATGATAAAAAATGACTTAAGATATTTAAAAAAATAAAACATGCTTTGCATTTCTTTTTCTTTCTTTTCTGCTGTTACAGTGGCCTAAATGCTAACAAGTGGCAAGTGTCTTCTCACCAGCCCTAATTATCACTAGTTTTCTCCATTATTTTTGAGAATTTCATACATGTATACAATGAAATATGATCATAACTAGCCCCATTTCTTCTCTCCAAATTCCTTTCCACACACTGTCTTCCCAACTTCATGTCTTCCTTTTGTTTTTTGAACACACTAAGTCCAATTAGTGCTGCCTGTACTTGCAGGAGTTTAGGGTTGTCCACTGGAACATGGAAAACTGATCAGTGGCCACATTCTCCATAAGGCATGATTCTCAGAACTGAAGAGATGGCTCAAGTGTTTTAGAGCCCTTGATCTTGCAGGTGACCTGGGTTCCATTCCTACACCACATGGCAGCTCACAACCATCAGTAACTCCAGTTGGTGAGGATCCACCACCACTTTCTGGCCTCTGTGGGCATAAACATATATGCAGGCAAAACCCTAAAACACAACCCTTGTGTTTGTCATCTTAACATGTTTTTATTTAAATAAAGAATATTTTCCTTTGACAAAGAAAACACTAAAACACTCATACATGCAAAATAAAAAATTAAGAAATGATTCTCCTTACTTCCTCTGTCAACTACCTACTGTAGTATGGGGTAGTGCCTGCAAATTATCTAACCCACCTATGCTGGGACCAGCAGACCTGGGCTGCTCTCAGCCTTGGTTAGAAAAGCCTCTTTGTGTGGTAGAGAGCAGTCAATGCAGAGATAGGTGACTGGTCAGACTGAGACTAGGAGGCTGAGAACTCATCCCTAAATGGGGCATCTGTATTTATGTGCCCACCACTACAGCTCAGGAAACATTTTGGAAGAGAAAGCTAAAAATAATGCACACAGGATCCCTGGAATAGTCAGCCCACTCCCTTCAGAGGGCACAGCTGAGAAACCAAAACCAAGACAGACAACTTCATGAGATGGTCCTTTTACCTCCACTCACATGCTGAGGCACACAGGCCCCTTTATCATGTATACACACAACAATGAACAAACAAAAATAAACCCCACCTCAACAGAGGAAAAAGAGAAAAAGCAATATGGCATTTGTCCACAAAAGAAAGAGTTGGCAAATTCTCTAAATAGAATTCATACCATTGCCAAATATAGGTAGACAATAAAAATTATGGAACATTTACCAGGGTTAAGATTTTCCTAGCCTGGTGTCATGGATGCCTGCTTTTAATCCCAGCATTAGAGCCAGAAGCAGGAGGATCTCTATGAGTTTGAGGCCAGCCTGGTCTATATAGCAAATTCTAGGAGAGCCAGGACTATGTAGAGAGATCCTGTCTCAAAAAAAAAATCAAACAGAGGAAAATACAAAGATTTTCCTTGATGGTATCAAACATTCAGGGTGTTCCTCATTAAAATGTCTAGATTAAGAAGAGTGTGTGATTCTTGCAAGTACAAAACCAAGTCAGTCTAATGCTGACATGAGCAATAAGCCCCAGCTGCTTGGAAGGCAGAGAAAAGAGGATCTAGGACATTCAGGAGTTCAAGGCCAGCCTGAATAACACAGTGAGACTCTATCTCAAAAAGAAAAAAAAAAAAAAACAAAAACAGAAAACAACCAAATAACAACAAAAACAAACCCACAAAGCAGCTGCCACCAGGTATGGTGGTACAGGCCTGTAATCCTCAAACTCAGGAGGCAAAAGTAAGGGATTGCCAAAAGTTTGAGGCTAGCTTGGGTTACATATGAAGACCCTACTTTCTAGAGAGAGGTGGGAGTGCTTGGAAAGTTCACCACAATGCAATGGATAAGTGAAAGAAAAGAGGCCAGTATGGAAGGATTCAGTGCATTCCAGATAAGCACGTGGACTCAAGTTCCACATCTAGAACCAATATTCAAAAGTGTGTGTCTTTGTCTGTGTCTGTGTATCTGTGTGTGTCTTTGTGTGTGTGTGTGTGTGTGTGTGTGTGTGTGTGTGTGTGTGTGTGTAAGGGTGGGGGCTTAGGGGGTTTGTAAGTGCTGGTAACTGATCCTAGTTCTGGGGAGGTGGAAGTAGGCAGAGATACCCATGGACAGCCAGCATGGCTGACTTGAAGAGTCCCCGGCCAGTGAGAGGAATCTGTCTACAAACAGAAACAAAGGGGAGAGTGCCTGAGTGATGATGACACCTGAGGCTGTCCTTGGGCCTCCACTTGCACGGACACACACAAGCACTATGAAACATTCTGGTAGTGCTAGGGATTGTGGGACTCAGGGCTTTGTCTGTGATAGACAAGCACTCTGCACACATGAGAAAAGCCGGAACTCTGGGTATTTTCTGCTCAATATTGCTAGGGAGCCAAGGCTACTCTAAAAAAGTAGCTGGAGAGATAGCTCCATAGTTGCATTGGCTGCTCTTCCAGAGTACCTGTGTTCAATTCCCAGCACCCACCTGGTGGCTCACAGCTAACTCCAGTTCCAGGTGTTCTGACCCCTGTAGTCAGACTTTCCTTTGGGCTGTCAGTTCACAAATAACAACATAGAGACTTATTATTAATTAGAAAAGCTCTGACTTATCAGACTGGATCAGACTAGGCTGGAGAGATGGCTCAGCAGTTAATAGCATTGGCTGTTCTTCCAGAGGTCCTGAGTTGAATTCCCAGAATCCACATGGTGGCTCACAACCATTTGTAATAAGATCTGGCACCCTCTTCTGGCCTGCAGGCATACATGCAGACAGAGCACTGTATATATGTCAAATACATTTTTTTTTTTTGAGCTGGGGATCGAACCCAGGGCCTTGCGCTTGCTAGGCAAGCACTCTACCACTGAGCTAAATCCCCAACCCCCTCAAATACATCTTTTAACAAAATGGTCTCTTTTATACTTGTAGGTTATGCAATGGTCTCTGCAAAATGTTTTATTTTTAAATTGGAACTGTTTAAGACTCACAAATGCTGGTACTTCATCTTCTGTAAGTGGACTATAATTTTTTTTTTAAGACAACTACATAAGCAGACAAAATTGCAAGATCTGCCCTGTGTTGATTGTGACAGCCACAACTTGTGGCTCTCCAGTTGGAGGGAATGGCAACCAGGGCCAAGCTCCTGATGGACAGTCCCAGACCCCTCTCCAACAGAATCAGGTAAGACATTAAAGATAAAGACACATTGGTATATCTCCTATACTCAGAGTGCTGAGAGTGGAAACATGATGGAAATTGTTAGGGACCAAGATGTCAGGAACCAAACATGAACCATGGAAAGTACTAGCTAGACCAAAGAACAACTCATAAGCCCCTTCCCAGAGCAGTAACCAGAGGCCTCCAAAGATAAGAGAACATCCCACAGTCAGGTGCCATGACAACCGAAGTAAAGAGCATTCCAGGGTCAGGTAGCCTAACAACAGAATATACTGCCCCTGACCAGTGACCTTAGCCAACATCTCGCAGTTGCACTATCTGCCTCACACGTCTTGCACCCCTTCCATGTTCTACACGCCCCTTTTCCCTTTCCCTCCTTCCTGCCCCTTCCCCCCTTATGCTATATAAGCCATGTGGAGAAAAATAAAGATTGGTGGCTTGATCAGAATACTGTCTTGCTGTCCATCTCTTTGTGTCGCCCTTCCCTTTCATTCTCTCCCACAGGTGGGTTGCCCCTCGTTGACACCCCGCTGGCCGGGGCAGGAAATGATTGTGAAGCAACCATAAAATGAACGTTTTGTTTAAGAAAAGTAAATACAGGTCTTCAACAGTAACAGAAAAACTCAAGTGCTGACAGCAACATTTTTTTTAATGTCTTTTTCAGATGTCTTACATTGTCAGTCTTCAATAAAATGAACAATTTAAGCCCTCTGTCGATTCTGGGAGAAACCCTTGTATTATTCAGTGTAGCCTATGGGACCAAGTAAATGAGAACACCATTTTGTATACCATATATACATATAAAATCATAAATTGTCAATTTACAATAAGATTTTTAAAGAAATATGGACCAAAGACTTATTACTGGCATTTTAATCAAATTTCCCCTTTGCACCACATCAGCTTTATGAGTGGGTAAACTAAATAATCTCAAAGCCTTGGTTTCTTCATTTGATAGGGATAACAGTAATGGAACTTCATGGCATTGTTTGAGGATCAAGTGAAATAATGTTTGTAAAGACCTTAGAATCGGTCAGTCTTTTGCTTGCCCTAAAGCTCTTAAAGTAATATTATTTTTTCTGTTTTCTCAGTTGGCTTATGTAAGGTTTCTGGTTCTCCTGATGTCTATTCCCCATTGGAAGATTTTACTTGTAAAATTTACTAATTAAAAAAAAAACAAAAAACACTTGATTTTGTAAGCAGATTTTCTATGTAGATCCATCTTTTTTGGTTTTTTGAGACAGGGTCTCTCTATATAACCCTAGCTGTCCTAGAACTCACAATGTAGGTCATATTGGTCTCAGATTTACAGAGATCCATCTGCTTTTGCTTTCCAAGTGCTGGGATTAAAGGTGTGAACCACCATGCCCAGCCTAGACCCATCTTTTTTTGTTTGTTTGTTTGTTTTTTATTAAATATATTTATTCATTAAATTTTTTTTTTCATTTTACATACCAACCCCAATTCCCCCTCCCTCCCCTTCTCCTGCTTCCTCACCTCCCTCCCACTCTACCCCCATCCACTCCTCAGAGTGGGTAAGGTCTCCCATAGTAGTCAACAAAATCTTGCATACCAAGTTGAAGGAGAGCCTAGCCCCTCCCCATTGTATCAAGGCTGAGCAAGGTATCCCACCGCAGGGAATGGGTTCTAAAAAGCCAGTTCACGCACCTGGGATAAGTCCTGAATGGGGGATTTTCTTTTCCTTTTTTTTTTTTTTGTTTTTGTTTTTTTTGAGACAGGGTTTCTCTGTGTAGCTTTGCACCTTTCCTGGAACTCACTCTGTAGACCAGGCTGGCCTCTAACTCACAGAGATCTGACTACCTCTGCCTCCTGAGTGCTGGGATTAAAGGCGTGCGCCACCACCGCCCGACAGTTAATTGTTCTTTACTTTCTTTGGAATTAATTTTCTTGTTTTCATCTCCTGAAATTTATCTCAACCCTTTCTAATCTATACAGTTTTATACTTTGAAGAATTAAGTTGAATAACCCAAAGAGTAAGATTTGTGATAATGCAGCTCCTGTTAGGGGTAAACTAGTTGGTTTGTGTATAAATGTATACATGAATAACAGGCACTATGCTTACAGAGATACACATTTTTGTGGTGTTTGTATGGATAACTTTTAAAGCAAACGTGTTATTATTGTAGAGTACTTAGTGGTTTGTGGCTAGGTTTTTACTGTTCAGGTGTTACAGGTTTCTTACTCTATTTTTAGTCTGGTAGAAAAGGCCTTTTTTTCTTTCTGCCTCCCTTTCCTCTGCCACTTGAGAGAAATGAGCGAGCCAGGTCCTCCCTCCCAAGTGTGCCAGCTTATTAATTCATTTCCTTTTCTAATTCCCATTTTTGAGACATAAAATCGTAATGCATATGGTCACAAAATCTGACAAAATAAAGTCTTTCTTGTCCCATAAATTTAAAGGCCAGTATTCAAGTTTCTTCAAATATAGTCAAAGGGATGTTGGATACCAATGTTTACTATTTTTAAACCAGGAGCTAATAGTTTATCTTTCTCCGTCTTTTTTTTTTTTTTTCTGCTTTATTACCTGTATGGTGTGTGGATTCTAACCTCTTTTTTGCAATTTTCATGGCTTTGCAGGGCTTTCCAATGAAAAGAAATCCTGTTTGTTAGCATTACATTTGTTTTGTTTTGAGACAGGGTCTCTCACTATGTAGCTCTGGCTGTCGGGGGGGAACTCCCTTTGTAAACCAATCTTTGTCTCCCAAGTCCTGGGATTAAAGGCATATGTTAGTGGCTCGAAGGTGAGATGGCTCAGAGATTAAGAGCACTGGCTGCCCTTCTAGAGGTCTTGAGTTCAATTCCCAGAAACTACATGAAGACTCACAACCATCTATAATGAGATCTGGTTCTTTCTTCTGGTGTGCAGACCACATGTAGCCAGACCATTGTAATACATAGTAAATAAACAAATCTTTGTTTTAAAAAGACATGTTACTTTTATTTTAAAATATACTTGATTTTTAGAGGTCTTAGGTTTGTGATGGTATTTTACATGTTTGTTAGGTATTAATATGAACATTGTGTTCATCTATTGAAGATAACTTGCATTTCTAAAACAAAAGAGCAAAAGCATATTACATTCTTACCTATAGAACCATTCTGTTTACCTATAAAATTTCTCATTGTTCCTTCTTGCTATGTTTTGTTTTGGTTTTGGTTTTGATTTTTTGAGACAGAGTTTCTCTGTAGCCCTGGCTATTCTAGAACTCACTTTGTAGACCAGGCTAGCTTTGAACCTACAGAGATACGCCTGCCTTTACCTCCCAAGTGCTGGGATTAAAGGTGTGTGCCACCACTACCCAGGCTATTTTGTATTGTTTAGTGTTAGGATTTTATTTATTTCACAAGCTCTGATGCTGTTGGACCACAAAGAAGCAACCAAAGATTTAGTCAGTGCCCAATTTATGGCTTAGTTTTTGTTTGTTTGTTTTCTTTCTGTAATTTTTAATTATATGTGTATATATGCATCTTTGTGTGGGTATGTACACATAAGTACAGATACTTACAAAGGTGGTGTGAGATCTCCCTGGAACTGGAGGTTATGAGCTACCTGGTATGGGTTCTGGGAATTGAACTCTAGTCCTCTGAAAGAGCAGTGGGTACTCTTAAGTTCTGAGTCATTCCTCCAGCCCAGGGCTCAGTTTCTCATAAGCTTTACTGACATAAAGAGAATTAAAAGATAACCTGGGGAAGTCACTTCTGTGTGTGTTCTGGGTGTTAAATTCAAGTCGTCAGGCTCAGTGGCAAGAGCATTAATAAACCATCTTGTTGGCCCATAAAGGGAATTTCTTAATCAAATTTTTAACTTTAAAATCTGTACATGTAGACTAAAATTTGAGACTTCTAATATGTCATAAAAACCAATGACAAGTGGGATGAACATTCCTCAGATGTATCTGAGAAGTTTTTAGAATGTAATTTGACTATGATGCCATTAGTTTCAAAAGAAATTGTTGGTTGGGAATTTAGCTCAGTGGTAGAGTGCTTGCCTAGCAAGCACAAGGCCCTGGGTTCGATCCCCAGCTCAAAAAAAAAAAAAAAAAAGAAATTGTCTATACTGTTGTAGTTAATATTTCTAGTGTCCTGTCCTAAATAAAAATGTGTTTTCTACAAGATTTATGCATGACAAAGACTCATTTGCATTAATTTTAATTTATTGTAATACTGAAAATTTTGACGACTTAGATATTGAATGAAAAGGGATAGTTACAGTCCCAATTTTATTGAAAATTTATGCATACATGGGCAGTTTTACTTTAGTTCATAATAAGATCACAAGGAGGTAATTAAAATGTCGTTGCTGGTATTTTATTTGTTGGTGTGATATTATAGATGTTTAAAATTGGTTTTGCCTCTATTTTCTGTGAGCATATAAATACAGGACAACTTATTTTGTTGGTTGTTTAAAACAAAACAAGTTTCTAAAGTTATAGATTTCAAATTAGCTATTTGTATGGGGCTTCTAGCATTTGAATTTTCTGCTTGGTGACTTAGCTGTGTTCTTCCCCCTTATTGTAAAAGTTCATCATTAGGTTGCTATTTCATCTTGTAATTCAGCACAAACTTTGAAAGAACATATTAAATCATAAGCTTTCAATGATGTCTTTGTAAAATTTTATGCTAGTAACATTTTAAAAACTAATGCTAATCTGTTAGTGTTTGGACTACTCTGCGTGTGTGTGTGTGTGTGTGTGTGTGTGTGTGTGTGTGTGTGTGTGTGTTATAGAAACTTATATCTGGAATGTTTAATTTTTAATCAAGACTTCATCACCTGATTCTTCCAATGAGAATTCCCCAGCAACTCCTCCTGATGAGCAAGGTCAAGGGGATGCCCCTCCACAGATTGAAGATGGGAAACTTGCATTTCCACATACTGACTTGGCAAAATTAGATGATATGATCAACAGATCAGTTGTTTTCATTTCTAGTGTGTATAATGCATAAGAAACCAAGTTTTTCAGCATTACATGTCATAGGTAACACAAAGACAATGAAGAGGATTGTACTTCCTAGTCTTCCCATCATAGTCCCCATCAAGTACTTTATAACACATGGTTCTTATTGAATATAATGAAAAAGAGCGAGAACATTTGTGAAGTTTTTTAGGTTAACAATATGTCCCTAGTTGTTCATTTCCAAAGTAGAACTGTTTGTGTAGTTTGCCTTTTTAAGAGTTGATGAAGTTTCTTTTCAATGGGCATGTTGGTTCTTGACTAACTTTAATAACTTTAGGGTTGCTCTGAAGCAAACCAGGTCATAAGGAGTTTCTCAGAGCAGGCTCTTCATGCTGACTCAAGAGAATGACACTTTTAAGATGTTCTTTAGGGTAAGGAAAGGATGTAAAGAAACAGAAGAGCATATATATGAGCGTAGCCCTCACTGGGTAGTGTGAGCTTAACAAGGGCCCCTCAGAAAGAGTAGTGGGCACTGGAGCAATGGTTCAGCCATGAAGAGCACTTGCTGCTTTTCCAGAGGACTTTGATTCTATTGCTGGCACCCACATGGCAGCTCATAGCTGTCATCTATTATTCCAGACCCAGGGAGTCCAGTGGCCTCTTCTGGCCTCTAAAGGCACCAATTATACATGCAGACATAACACTCATACCCACAAATTTATTGATTAAAAATGAGAGCATTTTTAAAAGAATAATGAAAATATAGGCATTTTGCCTTTTTTGTTGTATTTTTAAATTTATTTATTTTTATTTTATGTGCATTGGCATTTTGCCTGCATGTAGGTCTGAGTGAGGGTGTCAGATATTGGAGTTATAGACAGTTGTTAGCTGCCATGTGGGTGCTGGGAATTGAACCCAAGTCCTCTGGAAGAGCAATCAGTGCTCTTAACCACTGAGTCATCTCTCCAGCCCCTTTTGTTGTATTTTTACTTAGTAAAAGTCAAAACTGTTAGATACATATATGGAGAAATAAAAATCCTTTGCATTAAAAAAAAACTGAGCTGGGTGTAGTGGCTTACATAATTAATCTCAGCACTTGGGAGGCAGAGGCAGGCAGATCTCCATGAGTTCAAGGCCACCCTGGTATCCATAGTAAGTTCTAGGACAGCCAGAACCACACATAGTGAGACCCTATCTGGAAAAAAACACACAAACAAATATCTGAATTTCCTAGTAATAGGTATGCATTGTTAAGCATAGAACTATGCTGTGTAATATATAGTAAGTAGATAAAATTTATCTAGACCTCCTCCCACATATATCAACCAAAATTTTCTCTTAACATAAATCAGGAGTATACTTTTCCATATTTGTGTTTACTATTATGTATGTATTGAATTTTTCTATAAATATAAAATTGCACTATAATTTTATAACTTGTTTAACTTGTTTGAAATAGTCTCTCAATTGACCCATTTTTAAAGGGAACATTAAAAGAAATATACATGCTTCTAGTAGCAGCTTGCAATAATTGCATGCAATGACTTATTGTCAAGTCAATGTGAAGGATATTTATAAAATCCTTGATTGTTTTCAACAGCAGAGATGACATAACAGAAAGTTGCATTGTTACATTTCAGTTTTGTCTGGTGGTTGGTAAAATATGCAGGTTAGAATCTAGGTTGCATAAAAACAATTCTTTATGGAAGAAAAATGCAATGAACATTTGTAAATAAATGATGGATAGTTATTGTTTCTAATAGGTTATTAATGAAGTGCTTTTGTTAAATAGAGGGCCAAGAGTGGTTGGGAATTTTACCAGCTCTTAGAAATTTCAGTGGTTGGCTAGAAGGTTGACTCTTCTGGGGAACAATGGGTAAATTAAATGGTCATGATTGAGAAGGCCTATGATAAACGATGGATGGCCAGATGTTTGGGTCAGCATTGAAACTAGAGAGAACACTACATCCTTGTTTAAGGGAGAGTCACCTGTTGATTCTTCAGATCCTTTAGAAAAAGTTGATAGATTATAAGGCATAAATCAGTCTTAGCCTCCTGAAGTTTTTGTTCTTTATGAAGAATTTCAAGGCATGCCTTTTCTAATCTGAATTCTGACTGCCTTTGCCTGTGAAGATTTACTAATAGTCCTTTGTGATGCCTAATTGATTCTTTACTATAGTAGTTTCTTTTATAGTTTTTTAAGTCTGCTTTTAGAGACAACAAATGATGCTTAATTGTAAAAAATAATTCAACCAGCCCCACTGTTTTAATATTTAATGCTATTTTAGTTAATACTTAAATTTTGGTTTTTTGTTTTTTGTTTTGTTTTCTCTGAGACAGGGTTTCCCTGTATAGCTTTGGAGCCTATCTTGAAATTCGATTTGTAGACCATGCTGGCCTGGAACGCACAGAGATCCACCTGCTTCTGCCTCCCAAGTGCTGGGATAAAAGGAGTATGCCACCACTGCCCGGCCTGCTTAATGTTTTCATAGTGAAAATAAATAATTGTAATTAATAACTAACTATAGTACATCTTTTATTTAGTGCATAACCATATATGTAGGGGCCCACAGAAACTCAACAGTGTGGCTTTATTCCATTTTGACTCAAGGTCAGAGAGTTCAAGCTTGTTTTGCCCCACAAGGCTGCATGATAGGATGTTTTGGCCAAAGGTGTGGTTACTAGTTGTCTTAGATTTCAAGGCCTAATTACATGATACTTTGCTGTAAGGCATGGCTATAAGATGTTTTGGGAATTAAGCAAGTGTTTCCACTTGTCTGTACTTTGTCCTTGAGAGGGGGAGGTCTTTTGACTCTCCCCTTGCTGGTGTATAAAAAGCTCATAAAGAATAAACTGGGGTGACTGTGGTATTGACCCAGAGCCCTCCCAATGCTGTTCTGTGTCTTTTTCTTTTACATCTGTTACACTAGGTGCTACCCTGTATGTCTCTATTTCTCATATCTATTCTTTCTCAATCCTCACTCCTGCCTTCAAGGACTATTTGATAGTCTGGCAGGACCTGGCATATACATACTTGTCTATAGATCTCAGAGGGGTGGGGCCTTCTAAGCCTCTCACTTCAGCAACTATTAACTACCTAAAATCCTCAGGGAGAGACTTGAGAGCCCCTCTTCCATGGCAACAGTAACAACTTGTTTTTGATCCTTCACTGGGCCTTCTAGGCCATAAGCCACAGAAACACCAAATTATTGGTATTTTCTTTATTTAGTAAGGCGAGAGGGGGAGAAGCAGAAGGTGATCTTTTCCTCTGTGAAAGATCAAAGCAAAAGTATAAATAGAAGGAAGACCCAACAGTATGGACAATGATGCTGTGTGGATAGGGAGATTGTTAGTGGCCTTTTATTCTTACTGTTATTTTTGGGACCTTAACCGTTCTGTGATTTCTGTGATCATGGGCTGGAGACAGCGTCATAGATAGAATGCTTGCCTAGAATACATGAAGCCCTTGGTTCCTCCTTATAAAGCAGGCATGGTGGCACTTGGTGTAATTCTAGCTCTTGGGAGTCAGAGAGGATAGAACTGATTGGACTTATGGATCATTTCAGAAAGGGACATGAAGTTGGGAGGGAGATGATTTGGGGGGTTTGGAGGGGGTGGAGGGAGGAAGTTGGGGTGGGTGTGATCAAGATACATATATGAAACTATCAAAAAATCAACAAAGCTTGTTCAAGGCCAGCATGGGATATAAAATACTATATCTCTCCAAAAACAAACCCCAAAACAACAACAAACCCTTCCCCCTAAAAAACTAAAAACATGTTCTGTTTTTATTTTCTGTAATATTTGTTGGCTTTATAATTGAAGAAAACAGAATTCACACCAGCTGGCTAATTAGACCACAGTGACCCCTGCTGTGTATTCACAGATGGAGTTAGTTGGGGCTTAGACACAAAAGTCCTGGGGAGGGGATGCTCAGCCATAAGTCTTGAGTCTTCTTAAACTGCTCCCTCCCCTGGAGGAGAAGAGGTCTGAGCTTGTGAATCACCTTGTCCCTTCAACATTCAGGATCATAGGCAGGACCCAGCCTCGTGTTTCTTGCTAAGCAAAGAAGACTATTTCACATGGTATGTTCTCAAATATTATCAAAGACCTGCCTTAATAATATTCTTCCCATGGAGCCAAGAAAAGAAGCTAGAGATGGCAAGAATTATTTTCTGGAAATGATCTAAGTACACCAAACTCTTTGTCTACTTTATTTCTCTGGGATAAAATCCTGTCTACACAGCTACAGTTTGAACTCATGCCTAGCTCCTTTCTTGCCTGATTTCTCTCTCCCTGCATCTGCTGTCCCCTCTAAGTTCTATCTTAATTCTCTCATCTTAGTCCTGCCCCATCTTGGTCTTTCTCATCTTGTTCTTCCCTATCTGGTTCTTCCTCATCTTCCATCTCATTCTTCCAGTTCTCCATCTAGTTCTCCAGTCAAAATCCTCAAAATCCTCTCTAAGTCTCTGAGGTTTACAGTTATATACCCATGCAATAGTAGTGCTCTAGTCAAAGCAAGGTCACCAGGCTTGAATTCTTACAGGGTCATAAAGGCAGGTAAGAGTTTTCCTCAGGCAGTGACTGTCAGGCTGAACTCACAGAGCACTGCCTGGCTCTACTTCCCCAGTGCTGGGATTAAAGGTGAGTGCCACCACCACCTAACTAACCACCACATTTTTTAATTATTGATTTTAGTGCCTGTGTGATTTGTATTCTGTTCAAGAAGTTGTCTCTTGTGCCAATGTTCAAAGCTACTTTCCACTTTCTCTTCTATCAAGGTCAGTGTAGTTGGATTATTTTGAGGTGTTTGATCCACTTGGACTTGAGTTTTGTGCATGGTGATAGATATGGATCTATTTGCAATCTTCTACATGTTTACATCCAGTTAGACCAGCACCATTTGTTGAAGATGCTTTCTTTTTTCCATTGTATAATTTTGGCTTCTTTATTAAAAATCAGGCGTCTATAGGTGCGTGAATTTATGTCTGGATCTAGTGATGACCTCATTTCCTGGTGTGCCAGTTTTCCATCATCTCCCATAACTCATGTTTATTTGGTATGTTAATCTCTCTTCTTCAGGTCTAATGCAATTTTCCTTCCTGCATGCTGCTGTCATGTATTCCTATACAAATGCTGAAGAAAAAAACCTTTGCAGTTCCCGTTCTTCCTGAAGAAATATGAGCCGAATCAATGCATATTTGCTCTCACACCTATGAACATAGGAGTTCTTCAGGGATTTAACCTGGTCTCATGCCAAGAACAGCATTTGGTGGGCATTGTGGAGTTTTTTTCTCCTTACTCCTGAATGGCTGCAGAGTCTGGGGATGATGGGTAATTTTGGATGTAGAGGTTCTTTCCTAGTAACAGACACTCAGGTGATGGTAGGGAAAATACTTTGCCTAGCACACTGCCCCTTGCCTACAATCCGAGGTTTACCCTGCTTGTCACTCCGCTCTGGTGATAAATTTCTCTGCTACAGTGACACAAGATGGTCAGACTCATGGCAGATTTATTGTGGTCCTCCTCCCATTCTTTATGGGGCCAGTTTTAATTAGTATCCATACAGAAAAGCCTTTGACTCCTGGACTGTGAATAACCATTATTAATAAAAGACTGAGTGGCTTACAGAGGTGCCATTACATATTTCCATAGTAATAATGCCATAAATACCCCCTGAATGGTATCCCAGAATTCAGAGGGTCACTTTTTATGAACTCTGGGCTTTGGATGGGGCTAGTAATCCTGGGAAGGAGATGTGCAGAGGCCTGCCAGACAGTCTGGGTGCTGGGTCCTGACACTCCCTTGCCTGACTTTCTCATGTCCCTGTATGTGAATCACCACAGGGACTAACTCAAGCCTGATTCCAGATGGAGGGGATCAGAACTGTCTGCTCAATTCATTTGCTCATTTATTGATGGGTGATCTGAGTTCTTTATTGGTTTTCCATATTAGCTGTCAGCTGTAAAGGTGGCAGGTCCCCTTCCGCCTTTCCCCTTAGGTAGCTGTCTCTCCATTCTGTCAATGGTCTCCTTTGCTGTACAGACGTTCTAATGTCATGCAGTTCCACTTACCACTCTTGCTATCATTCTGAGCAGCTGGAGTCAATGCCGGAAAGCTGTTGTCCGTCCTTGTACCTTCAGCTGGTCTGCTCCTGTGTTCTGGGAGGAGTTTCAGGTCTCCCATGAAAGTCTTTGATCCATTTCGAGTTAATTTGAAAATTTTACTATTTTTATTTATATTTATATATTTATGTGTTTGTGGGGAGTGTATGTCGTGTGTGTGTGTGTGTGTGTGTGTGTGTGTGTGTGTGTGTGTGTGTGAATGGAGTTTTGCCAGCATGGTTTGTTTTTCCCAGTGTGTTTTGATAACTTTATTAAAAATTAGGTGACCATAGCTGTGTGGGTTGTTTTTTTTTTTTTTTCTTTCTGGGTTCACCTTTGTTTTGAGGCAAAGTCTCTCACTGGCCTTGGGCTCAACCTATTCATCTAGGCTGGCCAGCCAGTGAGCTCCAGAGAGCCTTTGGGCTCTGCCTTCCCACTATTGAAATCACAAGGGAATGTTATTGTATTTGGCTATACAAAAGAAAACAAATAGAATTCAGATTGCCAGGTTTGTGCAGCAAGCATTGTTACCTGCTGGGCCACCTCCCAGCTGCACCCAGGTTTCTTCTGTGGGGGTCAAACTCAGTCCTCACACTTGTGTGTCCACAGGCCCTCATATGAGACCCTCCACATCTAAATTGCAGCCCCCTATACTTTGCAATGTGAAATAGCTTCCTTGTTCAGAGATATTCACCTGAAGGAGTATGTGATTAAAACCAAATTGTTCTTTCTCAACTCACAATCAAACTGTAAATATGGAAGAAACTGCATAGAATGCAAAACCTTCCCACAGAGAGCATTTTCTATGCAGATTTGATCAGCATTGTTCTTTGTGTGACTACAAAAGGCAAAAGGCATGTGGTTCTCTCTTTCTCTGAAAGCAAGATCTGTCCCTGTCATCTTGGGTGGGTGACATAATTTTGCTGCTAGATTTGCTGCTGGCCAGAGGCCACTAGGGCCCTGAGTCTCCCTTTATCTTTTCAACTGTAGCAAACCCACCCTCAGCAAGTTGAGTGAATCCTCCCAGGCTACTTAGGACAGGACCAAATACAAATCCTTTTTTCTGACATTTAAAACTTTTGTTATGTAAAATCATCTCTTAAATATCCAGAAGTGTTTAATTTTGTCTTAAAAAGGCATGCATCCAGCACTCAAAACAGATATAGTCTTGAAAGCCCAAACTTACAATATTTAAAGCTTACACTATTCCCCACTTTGCTATAAATACCTGTGATCTTGGGTTATTTGGTGTCAGTATTTTGAATATTCCTTCTTCTTCCTTCTCTCCTTTGTTCCCTCCTTTCTTCTTTCCCTTCTTTCTGGAAGAGGAGTATCTGGAGGGGAGACTTTTTCTCTTGAGATATGTACTAGTCAGTGTCCCATCACTATAATGAAATACCCAAGACAATTAGCTTAGAAAGAGGAAAGTTCACAGTTCCAATCCAAGATAGAATGGACACACTGCCCTTGGGGGAGTGTGTGGCCGGGAAAATTCCTTACATCATAAGCAAGAAACAGAATGAGACAGGAGATGGGTTGCAAGGTCCTCTTCAGACTCCATTGTGAACTAAGGGCCTCCCAGTAAGAATGATAAGTGGTGCTGGTTAGGCGCTGGTTACTACAAGGAAAAGTCATGGCCACAACAAAACCCAGTATCAGTATCAGCTTTATCAGAAGGAAGAGGGGTTGGGGGAACAAGAGAACCAGGTTTGGGGAAGGACCACGTGCAGAGAGAGAAAGATGGTGGGGGTCTAGAGAACAGAACAAAGCACTTTAAGGTGCAGGTGACCTTACAGAGCTATGCTATGCATGTGCAGATCGCATGGCCATGCCACGCATAGGTAAGCATCAGCGCACACGGATGAGGCACTGCTGAGGTGAGATGTCAAGCTCCTGAACTGCGCATGTATGGTCACGCAGTTGGCACTCAGCAGAATCCCAACACTCCCACGAGGCCCTGGCTCTTCCACACTTCCTCATGCTCTCTCCTTTCACTGTCTTGTGTCTTTTGCCTGCATGTATGACTGAGCGTCACATGCATGCGGTGCCTGAGGAAGCCAGGAGAAGGTAGAGATTTCCTGGGACTGGGGATTGAGGTGTCTGTGAGCTGCCACGTGGGTGCTGGAGACGAACCTGGGTCCTGTGGAAAAGCAACCTGGGCTCTTCACTGCAGAGCCATCTCTACTGTGCCTAGCCTTGTCTCTTAAAGGGTCTGTCATCTGGCAATGTCACAGGGGACTTTAACACAGGCCTTTGGGAAGCACTCCTCAGAGACACAGTTTTGATGGTCTTTTCTAAATGTCTGCAGCCTGTGTGGTGTAAGCCATGGATGGAGCAGCTACCGAGTTCTCAGCATCTCAGAGTGTAGGTGGTCACTGAGATACCCAATGTGATACAAAACACCTTTATTTACTTATTTAGGCCACCTTGCTGGCCTAAATTTTCAGAAATGAAATCTCAACAGACTCCCTCCATTCCCGCTTTCTTCCTTCCCCATCCCCTCCTCTATCTTCCATTCCTCTTCCTCTTTCTTTCCCTCCTGTCTCTCCTCTTCCTCTCTTTTCTCCTTCCTTGGTAAGCCTTTGTGCTAGACTACAGTTGAACATTTTCTTCTTGAAGGTCCAGTGTCTTACCTCCGTTACCTGCACTTTTCCAAAATGGCCAAAAGAGGGCAGCAGACACAAACGAGTCCACGAAGCTCCAGGGTGCTGGCGGCTTTCCCGGGAAACCTCAAAACCCGGATTCTGCCCAGCCTCCTGGCCTGTTTCTAAGTCTCTGAAGCTCTTAATCCTCCGCAAAACATGATGTTAACGAGGAAGCAAAAAAAAAAAAAAAAAAAAAAAAAAACCGGGAAGAGAAACAGTGAAAGCAAGCCAACAAGCAGAACAATAGGGAAAAGGCAACACAGTCCTTTTGCTGTGTTGAGGGGCTGGGAGGCTTGAAGTGCAGACTGGCCCCAGGTCAGTCCTGCACAGGCATTTGGAGCATCAAGGTGGATAGGAATAGCACGTGTTTTCAATCCGGAGCACCTAAGCAAGATTGTTGTCTCTAGTTCCAGAGATACCTTTGTTAGGGCCTGTCCCACACCCTCCCTGTGTCAGGCCCTGGTGACCATGGCCTCTTTTTCTGTGGCATCTTCTGTTTCTTTTATAGCGGTCACCTCCCACTCAGCCCTGGGCTCCTGCCGAATATTCTCAACAGAACTCAGCCACTCAACCTTTGGCCATCCTGGGTAGTTCACAAAAAGCGAGGCCTGGGGACCTTACAGCATACCAGCGCCCTCATTCCTTCCTATGGAGGCGAAGGACTAGGGGCCAGTGCTGCTGGGACTGTCCTAGCACAGGCACAGAGTATGCATTCCTCAAATAAGCCAAGCGGCAGGGGGCCGCAGAGAGGGCAAAGGAGCCCTAGAGGGAGGCTCAGCAGTCCCCTTTTTCAGGCACCACCTGGCCTTGCCTGCCAAGCTTGGCTTGCAGAGGGCCCCCTGCGGGGTTCTGGGAGTGGTTTCTACTTCCAGGAGCCTTGGCTTTATCTTTTTACATCTTTCTTTCTTTCTTTCTTTCTTTCTTTCTTTCTTTCTTTCTTTCTTTCTTTCTTTCTTTCTTTCTTTCTTTCTTCCTTCCTTCCTTCCTTCCTTCCTTCCTTCCTTCCTTCCTTCCTTCCTTCCTTCCTATCTTTCACCCAGCATCTTTTCCCTGAAGAGCATGGGCAAGGCCATCACTGCTGAGCAGGAGCCAAGCTTTGTTCACATCAAGGGATGAGTTTCCTGAGAAAACCTCAGCCTAGTACTTTCTTGGTAGAAGTGTGTGCTCATGCGTGCCTGCATGCGTGCCTGTATGTTAGGAGGGAGGTGTGGTGGGGCAGTCACTTTTCAGCTTAATGGAAGCAACTGAGCAGGAACTCCGTCTTGAAAACGCTGTCCACAATGGAAGGTTTCGCAAGTTTATTTCCTGTTGCTGTAACCGAACACTCCACAGAAACATCACTGGAGAGACAGGTTCATTTGCGCTCAGAATTCACGGGACAGTCCATCACGGTGCCCAAGCCAAGGCAGCCGGAGCTTGAAACAGTTGCTCACACCTGAACCCACAACCAGAAACCGAGAGCAGTGCAAACATGCATGTTCACACTCAACTTCTCTACTACACACAGTCCAGGATGCCTGGTCCAGAGATGGCCTCATCCACAATTAAGACAATCAATTAAGATGATCAAAATAACCCCCTCTGTCCAGAGATTCAGCTCCCAGGAAAAGTCTAGGTTCCATCAAACTGATAATTATCACTAACCATCACACACATACACACACACACACACACACACACACACACACACACACACACACACACTATACTGCCTGCTGGAATGGGGAGAATGGAATGGGATGAGGTTTGGTAATAGTCTCGACTTGGTGGAACTTACTGGAGCCAAGTGTGGGCATCCCTCCCTGTGCATTTTCCTTGACTCCTCACACACCACTGTGCTCACTCACCCTCAGTGATTTCGTCTGACATCCAGGTAGTTTCTAGCATTTCTCAGGGCAGAGTGATGTCGGACGTGGGGCCAAGGCTTGAGTGACATTCTGGTTATGATATCTAGGACTGCGGTGTTCTGTGGAGAAGGTGAAGCTGTGTTAATAAGATTCAGGTCTTCACTTGAGCCCCACACGGGCACAGGAGAGGAATATGAAGTTTCAGAGGAGGAGAGCAAAGCAATAAAGAAAATGGAAATCTTTGGGGTGTTGATACTGAGGGAACAGATAGGAAAATGGCATCGAGTCCATCTTTCAAAGCCCAGAAATTTCTTCAGGGAAAAGAAAGGGGCAGGAAAGGGCAGAGCTGACCTATAAAGCAATCCTTTCCTTTCCTTTCTTTCTTTCTTTTTTTTAAAAGATGCCTGGAACATTAGCTAAAGCATGAGAAAGCAGTCCACTTTCACACAGCTTCTCCAACAGTCGGGATTGCTGCTGCCACCACAGTTGTATTAGGAGATGAGAAATTGGGTGAGACTTTTTAAAAAGAGAACAAATAAGGTCTCACTGTGTAACTCTGGGTGGCCTAGAACTCACTGTGTAGACCAGGATAGCCTTGAACTCAGAGTCCATTTGCCTCTGCCTCTTGAGTGTTGGGATTAAAGGCTTGTGCGACAGTGCCCGGCTGAGGGATTCTTTCTTTTTTTCCTTTTTTTTGTTTGTTTTTTCTTGAGAATTTCATGCATTTACAGTGGAATATCATAGCCACCCCATTTCGCTTTCCAGTTCCTTCCATATTGCCCTTAACGCATTCACCTCCCAATCCAACTTCATATCTTTTCTTTGAAAATAATCTTGCCAATAGTTCTCAGTAAGGTGTGGGGCCTGGGAATGCCTCCATGTTTATGCTGGAATTGTGGCTGGTTTGACCTTGCACATTTCACCGCATGCCTCCCCATATTATTTCCACCCCTCCTCCTGAGCTGTTGAGGGTGTGGGAGTCTGTGTGCAAAGTAACAGTAACTAAGTGGTCATGTTGTCACATTGCCCTCTAACATTATGTTTGTACCCTGGAAAGCTCTCAGCCTTGGTCAGAGCAGCTTCTTCTCTTGCTGGACAGTGGTCAGCAGAAAGACGCGGAACTGGTCACAGTGCTGAGCAGATGAGGACTCAGCCATAACCGAGACATCAACCTGCACACGCACAGACTTTTTCTACGCTCGGGCCTATGGCCGTCAGTGGGGGAACCCCATAATGAAATGACAGTTGCGTCATAGTCACATGGTAAGTGACAGGTTTTGTGCTACGTTTTGCATTTCCATCTCTTCACTGAGAGTCCCAGGAACCTTGGGAACGCAATTCTACTGTCTTTCTGGGCTGGTAACTACTGAAGCTCTTTGAGGTCTGTGATTGTTTTGGGGTTTCTACAGTGATAACATACCATGACCAAAAGCAACTTGGGAGGGGAGCGTTTATATCATCATATAGCTTACAGTACATTATCCAGGGAAGCCAGGGAAGGAGCTGAAGCAGAGGCCATGGTGGAGTGTGGCTTAGCAGCTTGCTCCCTGTGGCTTGGTCAGTGTGCTCTCTTATAGTTCCCAGAGCCACTAGCCCAGAGATGGCACTGCCCACATGAACTGGGCCTTCCTACATCCATCATTAATCAAGTAAATGCACCACCAACTTGCCCACAGACTAGTCTGGTTGGGGGGTTTTCTTCATTAAGGTTCCCTCTTCCCGAATGACTCCAGCTGGTGTCAATTGACATAAAACAGTCCAGGACAATACCATCTAGAAGATTCCACAGTGATCTGCAAGCTTTCCTTAATTGTAAGTCCCATGGTCTTCTGGTTCTGCTGAAACCCAAAGTCGTCACTTCTTAGGGAAGACAGCTGGGGGATTTGCATTGGTGCCAAGCCCTGTTCTGTTTTCTGCAGCCTTCTGCCTTCCTGACACGGCCGCCTGTCTGCCTGGAGCAGAAGGCATGCCCAAGTTTCTAAGTTCAGGTGGATAGAGAGACACACTTCGACTGAGAGGAGGGGTCACCTTCTACAGTCCTTTGGGTTGTGTGGGTCCCTTGCCTTAGCCTGACTCCCTGCAGAAGGGAAGGAAAAGTGGGTAGGTATTTATTTGTCCCAGCAACACATGCCAATTTTACCTTATCAGTGCTGGGAAGTGGGGAGAGAAGCAATCTCTCAGGTACTCATGTGGGAAGCAGGAGGCACACAAGAGACATATGTCCCAGAGGACTATCCATTCTTTCTGGGAAGTGGATGTGCTTGAGGGTTTGCCCTTGGGGTCCTATAGATGGGTTTCCATGCTGAGGCCTCAGGTCACAGGAAGCGACAAGTGCTTCCTCATCAGGATGGACAGGAGCTGGGACTTCTTTGCTGCTTGGGGTGGCATGGCATGGGCGTGAGACTTGGCTAGGAGGGAAAGAGCTTGTGGCCAGCTTTTGCATCCATTTTGTGGAGCATCACAGAGGCAGGGTGAGGTCAGATCAGGGGCTGGCCTCTCTGTGACTGAGAGTGGTTGAACCCTGGCAGGCTTGGTGAAGGGTAGGACCAGTGTTCAACAGCGGGAACGCTGAAGCAGAAGGGCTTTGCTGGTTGCTCCAGTGTGGACCTTCATGGGCTCCCCTCCCTGCCCCACAGGAGGCATTATATAAAAGCACAAATAGTGAGGGAACATAAGGAGGGATCTGGGTTGCTTGGGCTCCAGTGTAGTGTGCTGGGGGCCCCTAGGACCTTGGTCTTCACTGGAAAGCATCTGAGCAACACATGCTCCTGTTGTCTGTCTCCAGCACTGTAGTGCATATCTCAGTGGAACCTGGACCTGCTTGCTGACTCTGTTCCTGCCAGCTCTGAGTCCCCTTGCCAGGCAAGATTTGCTTGCCAGTGTTTTGGGGACAGCCTTCCAGCTCCCATTCTTCCCCAACACTCATAAATTAACAAGAAGATACTATGCAAGGCCAGGTCCTACATTTGAACTGGCAGCCAGAACTTCAGTCTCTGGCACTGTCTCTGGGGATGCCCTGGAGTAGGGCATGGCCGTGATCCACAACATCAACCTTCAAGAAGCAGGGTTGCACCTTAAGTACCAGCTATGGATGGACTTTGGATTTATTCAAGCCCTTCCCACACCTGTTTATGTTTCATTAAACTCTTTTATTGATCCTCTTAATTCTCCCTTTGCTGATTTACTTCTAGGTCCTGACTTCACACCCTCAGGCTCATTTTCAAGGGTTTTCTACCATGTATCTGTATTCCAGTGCCATGTAGCAGCCCACAGAGCAGGCCATCAAAAATCACATGGTCCCTCTTACATCCCTCCTTCTCCTTTCTGAAGCCAGAGGAAGGTCAACCTCCCTCTCCCCATGTCTATTCTGAACTTGCCTTTTTTTTTCAGGCCATCAGAAGCCACATGGCCCCTCTTACATCCCTCCTTCTCCTTTCTGAAGCCAGAGGAAGGTGAACATCCCTCTCCTCATATCTATTCTGAACTTGCCTTTTTTTTCAGCATTTTTCCCATCCACTCCTCCTCCATTTCTCTTCAGTAAAGGTCAGGCCTCCCATGGATATCAGCCAGCCATGGAATATCAAGTTGCAGTAAGACTAGCCACTTCCTCTTCTATTAAGGCTGGATCAGGTGACCTGGTAGGAGGGAAGGGTCCCAAAAGCAGACAATAGAGTCAGAGGCATGCTGGGAGATGTCTTTCTGTATGCTGTGAATATATGTTGTTCCCATTGGTTAATAAATAAACTGCTTTGGGTTATGGCAATGCAGCTTAGAGGTAGGCAGGAAAGGAGAGAGACAGGAAAGGGAAAGAGGGGGTCAGGAGAGAGACCCCCATCCCACTGTCCAGAGAGTAGCATGTAATAACAAACAGGTAAAGCCACAGAATGTGTGGCAATATATAGATTAATAGTTATAGGTTAAGATATAAGAGCTAGATAGCAAGAGGCCTGCCATAGACTATACAGTTTGTAAATAATATAAGCCTCTGTGTATTTACTTGGGTCTGAGTAGCTCCAGGACCAGGAGGGACTATGGAAAACTTTCCTACAACAGAGACAGCCCTGGATCCTCTATTAGGAGTCCCACAAGAAGACTAAGCTACACAACTGTCATATATATAGAGCCCAGTTAAGTCCTATGCAGGCTCCCTGGCTGGTGATTCACTCTCTGTGAGCCCCTTTGAGCCCCAGATTATTGAACTTCCCTTTAATGCCCCAAATAAACAATAAGCCATTTATTTTATTTTTTTTGATAGTGTGTGTGTGTGTGTGTGTGTGTGTGTGTGTGTGTGTAAGCCAGATGTTAATTTCTGGTGGTGTCATTCCTCAGGAGTTGCACACCTTATCTTTAAACTTTTTTTTTTTGTGTGTGTGTATGTAGACATGCATGCTACAGCATGTGTGGAGATTAGAGGATGATTTGTGGGAGTCAGTTCTTAGATTCCACCATGTGGATCCTAGGGATTGTCAGGCTTGGTGGCAGGTCTCTTTCCCTGCTGAACCATCTCACTGTCTTCTACCTTGCTTCTTGAGATAGGATCTCTACTGGCCTGTAAGTTGCCAGGTTGACCAGTGATCCCCAGAGAGCTACCTGTCCCTGCTTCTTACAAGCATGTTACCACACTTGGCCTTTTTACTCAGTGGGTTCTGGGAGATTGAACTTAGTTCCTCATGCTTGCATGACAAAAATTTTACTAACAGCCATCTTACTGGCTCAGCAATGAGTCTTTGATGGCACAATTTCAAGACACTGTTTTTCTAGTGGTGGAGAGACTTGATGAGTATTGTCTTAGTTGGGGTTTCTATTGCTGTAAAGAGATGCCATGACCATGATAAACTCTTATAAAGAAAGCATTTAATTAAGGTGGTAGCTTACAGTTCAGGGATTTACTCCATTATCATCATAGCAGGGAGCATGGCTGCTGGGAGTATGGTGGTGCAGGCAGACATGTGCTGGAGAGAGAGCTGAAAGATCTTAGATCTTGACTCACAGGCAGCAGAAAGTGGTCTGAGACATTGGGTGTGGCTTTGGCATATATGAGACCTCAAAGCCTGCCTCCACAGTGACTCATTTCCTTCAGCAAGGCCATACCTACTCCAACAAAGCCACCCCTCCTAATAGTGCCACTCCCTTTGGGACCATTTTCTTTCAAACCACTACAAGAATGAAGGTCTTTAGACTCCACTTTCTGTCTGACTATGTGTTTTATTTTGAGTGAGAGACTGTCTGTGACATGTATGGTACCCACAATCCATTATGAAGGCTGAGAAGGGGGCATTTTGCAGAACACAGGTTAGACCAGATTAGGAAATTTATGTAGTCTTTCAATCTATTCTCTATTGTTCTCCCAAATTGGGGATTCTGTTAGAAATATAGTGGGTCTTCTGTTAAAACAAAACAAAACAAAACAACAGTTTTTGAGACAGTGTCTCACTATGAAGCCTTGGCTGGCCTCAAAATCACAGAGCTCTACTTGCCTATGCCTCTGCCAAATTGGCTTCTGTTTAGACTTGGCACTTAAAAGCAGCCCCACTATATGGTTATTTTGGCAGAATGGAATGGAGCCCTGACTATATGCCTTGTTCACATGCTTCATGTTTTCTCTCTTTTCTGTAGACTAAGGTCTAGTTTTCCTGGTCCTGATCCTCCACAGTAGCTACCCATCTCTCCTTGTTATATTCCTGCAAAGCACTACTTGAGACTAGGCCTTCCAGATACAGTTTAAATGAGTTATGGGGAAAATAGTAGCTTATTTTTTTGGTTTTAATTGATCTGGATTGACTGATTTTCTATTTACAAGATCTCTCACTCAGGGTATCCTCAACTGTCACATTCCCTAAAAGCTAGGGTTACAGGTGTGTCCTATGTAAACTGACATTTCCTGTCTTAACTGGTCCCAAATAAACACATAGAGGATTATATGAATTATAAATGCTTGATCAATAGCTCAGGCTTGTTAACAGCTAACTCTTATATTTAAAATAACCCATTTCTATTAATCTATGTGTTGTCATGTGGCTTGTGGCTTTACCTGTCCCCTCTAGAATGTTTTGCTTTCTGAGTGGTTGCCTGGCTAGCATCTCTCTCTCTCTCTCTCTCTCTCTCTCTCTCTCTCTCTCTCTCTCTCTCTCTCTCTCTCTCTCTCTCTCTCTCTCTCTCTCTCTCTCTCTCTCTCTCCTGCCCTGACTCTGCCCTTCTTTCCCAGCACCCTCTCTGTGTCAGGCCGTCTTGCCCAATATCTGTCAGCCCTGCTATTGGTCAATCAGTTTTATTATTTACAATGAGCATAACCACAGCAGTCCTACTATGGCTGTGCCTCTTATATATTGGGGATAGAGCTTGGTACACATTCAGAAAATCCCCCACCAACTGAGACACGCACCAGTCCTCTGCCTCTGTTTTTCTAAGGAGAGAAACAGAAAACACTTTGTGAGGACATTCTCAATATTTGGGTTGATCAACCTGTATTACCATTTTTCTTCCTCTCCAATGTTATACAAACAACCAAATAGAAAACAACAGAATCCTTTTCAAAGAGGTGCTCTGACTTTTAAGGAGAGGGGCTTATCTCAACACTCCTCTGCTCTCTAGTTCCATCACAGTGGATGGCCATGTGGCTTTCCTATGTGTGCTCTCTAGGCTGCAGCTGAGCTTCCATGGGGGACTATGAATCTCCATCCTGACAGGAACTCTTTTTCTATATAGTTTGTGTGTGGTTCCCCACAGCCTGCACTCCTCTGGGGCTGCTCCAGAAGTCTTGTCATTAATAGGTCTGGGAGTCATGGTGACAATCTTTCCGCAAATGGAAGCATGTCTTGTGGGATCCTGTTTCTAATTTGAAGCAAGTACCTTTTTGGGATAGTGGTGGGATTGCTCAGGTATTTCTTCAAGTGTGGTCTTTATTGATTCCTGTTGAAGTTTGGCTTTTATAGATGTGCTCTGTTAAACTGCTTATAATGAGTAGCAGCAGCAATAATGATAATAATTGAGTGAACTAATAACTTCTACTCCAGGCATTTTGTTAGATGCTTGTGAAATAGAGTAGGTCTTCTACTAAAAATGTGAACACACACACACAAACATATACACACATACGTCTTGAACAGAAGTTTCATGTATCTCAGGCTGGCCTCAAACTTTCTGTGTAGCTGAGGATGATCTTGAACTCTCAATTCTCTGTACCTTCATCTCTGATTTATAGATGTGCACCACCATGCCTAGTTTTAGGTAATACTTGGGATTGAATTCAGGGCTTCATGCACACCTAGTAAACAAAACAAGCTGAGCTGTATCAACAGCATTTCATGAAATAGTATCAGTGTGAATTGTATTTTGTCCTTGTAGAACTGAGGCTTGTGTAGGATTGTGAACCCAGCCTCCCCCAGTCACAGTACTAGTGGCAAAGCTGAGACTAACCTATGATCCATTCAAGGACAGGATGATCATGCCTTCATGGTGACTCTATCCCCAATAGGAGCAGTGGGATCTGGGCAGAGAGAAGGCTACAGCCAGCTAAGAGGTCCAGAGACGCTTCGGAGTTGGGCCCCTTATTTATCTGGGGCTGGTGTGTGTGTGTGTGTGTGTGTGTGTGTGTGTGTGTGTGTGTGTGTGTGACATAATCTCGCTGTGTGGCTGAGGGTGGCCTAGAACTCACAGAGATCCAATCACCTCTGCCTCCTGAGTGCTGGGATCAAAGCTGTATGCCACCATCCTGGCATTGGCCCTCTTTCCCAGGACATTGTGGTACTATACCTTTACTCTCATCTATGACTTCTGTCCCTAGATATGATCCTTGTTCACATGGTTTGAAGCTGAGAGATTACACTGGATAGCAGGACAAAGCGACAGGGATCCACATTGAAGAACAAGCTCTTTCTTTGATAGAAAACAGACAACAATGTCATAATTTAAAATTTTGTGTTTGTATATGTGTGTACACATGCATGTGGATGCCAATGGTCAATATCAGGTGTTTTCCTTATTGATCTCCACCTTATTTATTAATTGTAAACTTTTAAAGATTTATTTATTTTTTTTACTGTGTGTATGGGGCATGCCATGGCACACATGGAGAGGTCAGGACAACTTATGGGATTCGGTTCTCTCCTACTATACTATGTGGTTTCTGGGGATCAAACACAGCTTGTCAGACTTGGCAGCAAGCACCCCACTGAGCCATCTTGCCAGCCCTCCACATTATTTTTTGAGACAAGGGCTCTTCCTGAGCCTGGAGCTTGTGGATTTGGCTTGACTGGCTGGCAGGTGAGCCCCTGGGCGTGCCCTATCTTCATCCTCTTAGTGCTGGAATTACAGGTTTGTGAGCCTTGTCTGGCTTCCTTGTGTGGTTGGGAACTGGAACCCAGGCCCTGCAGCTCATGTGTAAGCTCTTTCATGCTTGAGCCATCTTCCTGGCCTTGCTTGTTGAATATTTACCAGAAGCCTTCTAGAATCAGGTACCCACAATTTTCACACTGGCTCTGAGGCAGTCGTACCTGCTCATCCTCCCCCTGATGTCAGCTGAGCTTGTGAGCATGAGTCCATAACCATATAATAACTTCCTTTCATCAAAACCTAGAGTAGCTAATATATATATTGGATAAAACTAGAGAGGAGCATCAACTACTAATCAAGGAAAATGAAGAAATTGTTTTTGGTCCCATTGTCTTGTGCATTGAAACTTAAGCAACCGTAAGTGAAGGAGAGAGTCACAGGCTGCTCTGTTCTCATCATCAGTGGGAAAACTATTGTGCAAGAGAAAGAACTGGCTGCCACTGAACTCTGTAAGTGCCATCAAAGAGCAGTGTGGCTCCATACACTGGCTTGGTGTCTCTCTGGAGGGCCAAACCCTGATGGAGGTGGGGCATCCCCCCAGGTAGTGATGGCATCCTGGATGATGATGGAGCATGCCAGAGGCCAGGGGAGAAACAAACTGGTGACCTCTCACTCTCTCCTTCTCCTCTCCTCCCTGCCTTCTTTTCTCTTTCTCTGTGCTTGGGACTGCAGCAGTAAGCATGCTGGGAAAGTGCTGTTCAACTGAGCTATGTCTTTAGCACTCGTGTGTGTGTGTGTGTGTGTGTGTGTGTGTGTGTGTGTGTGTGTTACACTTGCCTATGCCTATATGTATGGAGGTTGAGGCTGAACCTTGGGTGTCTTCCTCTGCTGCATACTATATTATTGTTTTGGGACGGGGTGTCTCGAACCTGCTGCACATTGATTTTCTGCACTGTCAACCCATGTTTATTTAGTTAGTCCTTACATTCTTATTTGTGTGTGTGTGTGTGTGTGTGTGTGTGTGTGTGTGTGTGTGTATGCTCATGGTGTGTGAATGCATCACATGGTGTGTAAGTACAGCACATGGTGTGTGAATACAGGTGTACACATGCCCCAGCATGTGCGTTGAGATAAGATGACAACCTTGAGTGCCAGCCCTCACCTTGTTTAAGATACGGCCTCTTGTTTCTCAATGTGTACAGCAGACTAGCTAGCCTGCAAACTTCTGAAGAGTCTCCTTTCTCTGCCTTCTATCTCCCTTTAAGAGTACTTGTATTACAGATGTGTTTTGTCAACTTGGTGCAAACCTAGACACACCTGGTAAGAGGGAGTCTCAACTGAGGAATTTCTTCTATCAGACTGGCTGTGGGCATGTCTGTGGGGGAGTTTTCTTGATAATTATTTGATGTACTTGATGTAATGAGAGCCAACTGTCAGCCCAGCCCTCTGTGGGTGGTACCATCCCTGGGCAGGTGATCCTGGCCTGTGTAAGAAAGGTAGCTGAGCAAGCCTGGGGGAGCAAGCCAGTAGGCAGCATTCCTCTCTGGTTTCTGCTTCAGTTCCAGCCTTGACTTCTCTGCTGATGGACTATAACCTGTTGGCCAAATAATTCCTGTCTCAGTTAGGGTTTCTATTGTTGTGATGAAATAGCCTGGCTGAAGGTAACTTGAGGAGGAAAGGGTTTATTTTGCTTACACTTCCACATCACTGTTCATAACTGATGGCAGTCAGGGCAGGAACTCAAGCAGGGCAGGAACCTGGAGACAGGACTGATGTAGAGGCCATGGAAGAGTGCTGTTTGTTGGCTTGCTCAGTCTGCTTTCTTGTAGAATCCAAGACCACCAGCCAAGTGATGGCACCACACACAATAGGTTGTTTCCTCCCCCACTGATCATGAATTATGAAAATACCTCCAAGGCTTGCTTGCCTATAGCCAAATCTTTTTTTTTTTTTTTTTTTTTTTTTTGGTTATTTATTTATCATGTGTACAGTGTTCAGGCTGCATGTATGCCTACCCACCAGAAGAGGGCAGCAGATCTCATTACAGATGACTGCTGGAATTGAACTCAGGACCTCTGGGAAAGCAGCCAATGCTTTTAACCACTGAGCCATCTCTCCGGCCCCAGTTTTTTTTTTTTTTTTTTTTTCTTTCCCTACAGCCAAATCTACAAAAGGCATTTTCTCAATTTCAGATTTTGTCAAGTTGACATAGATTAGCCAGGAAACCTTCCCTCCCTCAATTGCTGTTTATCAGTGTTTTATTTCACCAACAGAGAAGTAAATTAGGACACAGATGCATGCTACCACGTCCTGCTTTATGTGGGTTCTGGAGATTTAAACTCAGGTGCACCTGTACTCATGGCAAGCATGCTGCCCTCCAAGTCATCTCTCCAGCCTTTGGTTTCTTCTTGAATTCGAATGCCCCTTAGTTCTATTGCCTGTATACTCTCTATATGATGTCCAGTATTTGTTGAATAGGAGTGGTAAGAGTGGAAATCTTTGTGTTTGGTCAGGATCTCAGGGAGATGTTTGATTAACTTTCCTGTCTCTTGTTGACAATGTTTTGTCATTTGTACCCTTTCTTGTGTTGGAGTATACTCCTCCAATTCCTGGTTTGCTGAGCTTTTTAATTTTCATGGAAGAGTGTTGAGTTTTGCCAGGTGGTTTTCTATAAGATGATCATATAGGATTTGTCTTTGAACCTATTGGTGAGCTCAATCACATATTGCTTTTATTGTTTGGTGTATATTGAACCATTCTTAAATCCCTAATCACTTGACCAGGGTATAGTATATAACCTTTCTAGTGTGTTGCTTTATATATATGTATGTATAATATATAACACATTATATATGTATATACACACATGTACATATATACATACATACATACATTTGTAATTTCTCCACCCCATCCCCCAGACAGAGAATTAGTGTGTAGCTTTAGAACCTGTCCTAGAATTTACTATGTTGTCCAGGCTGTCCTCGAACTCACAGAGATCTAACTACCTCTGCCTCATGAGTACTGGGATTAAAGGTGTGAACCACTATGCTTGGCTTTAGTTTGTCAATATTTCATTGAGAATTTTTGTTATTGTTTATTTGTTTTTTCAAGACAGGGTTTCTCTTTGTAGCTTTGGCTGTCCTGGAACTTGCTCTGTTTCCTGCTTCTACCTCTTGTATGTTGGGATCAAAGATGTGCACCACCACCACCTGGCTAAAGAATTTTTACATCCTTTTATCAGGGCCATTAGTTGGTCATTTTCCTTTTTAAAGATTGTGTGTGTGTGTGTGTGTGTGTGTGTGTGTGTGTGTGTGTGTGTGGGTGTGTGTGTGTGTGTGTGTGAGTGTGATGTAAAAGACAGAAGAAGGTGGTAGATCCTCTGGGACTGGAGTTACAGGTGGTTATGAGCTGCCTGGCATGGGTGCTGGCACCAAACTCAGGTCCTCTGCAGAAGCAGCAAGTGCTCTTGACTGTTGACCGACTCTCCAGGCCCACATCTCCCTCTTTATTGTCAGTCTGTAGCTCTGTGATCACAGAAATACTAGCCTTGTCAGACAATATTGGCAGATTCCCACTTAACAGAGTTTTGGAATAGTAGGAGAAGGATTGGCATTATTTCTTCCTCAAATATTTTGTAGAATTCTTCAGTGAAGCCATCTGGGCCTGGGCTGCTCTTTCCTGGAGGCTTCATTACTGATTCAGTCTGGTCGCTCACTATTGGTCTGTTCCAGCGTTTTGTGTTTTCTCAGTTCAGTTTTGGTAGATCACAGATGTGCAGAAATTGGTCTGTTTTCTTCCAGGTTTTCCAGTTGGCTGCTGCATATTTGTTGGTAATTGTCCTTAATGAACTGTTGTGTCTGTATTTCTGTGCTCTCTCTCTCTGTCCCTCCCAGCCCCTCTTGGTTAGCTAGGGTAAAGATTTTCAATTATACTTATCATTAAAAAAGAAAATCCCAACTATTTGTTTCATTGATGTTTTGTTTCTAGTTTATTGCTCTTTTCATTTTTGCTATTTCACTTACTAATTTTAATTTTGGTTTATGGTTTTTTAGTTCACTGAATTGCAATATTGTTTATTTGAAATTTTTAAAATTTTTTTGCTACATTTATTTATTTATTTATTTGCATGCGTGCGTGCGTGCGTGCGTGCGTGCGTGCGTGTGTGTGTGTGTGTGTGTGTGTGTGTGTGTGTGTGTCTGTGTGTATGCATGCATGCACAGTCCTTCACAAGGGTGTGGCAATTAGAGGACAGTTTATTGGACTTAGTTCTCCTGGAGTTGTCTTGCTAGCCCCTTCTTTATATTTCTATTTACTGTACCCCAAGTGGGTTTTGCTATGATATTTTCACCCCCCCCATTATTGTATTCCTGCTTTCCTTCCAGATCACTGCTCCCTCTCTTCCCCTTGGACAGTCCCCTCAGAGAGAGCACTCAGGACGTGTGTGGAGATGAGAGGACAACTTACAGGGGTTGGTTCTCTTCTCCACGTGGGACCTGGACTGAACTCAGATTGTCAGCTTGGCAGCAAGCACCTTTCCCTGCTGAGCCATCTCACTGTCCACCCTCTGACTTCCAATTAAATGTATATTCTGTCAGTGAGACATGACCTGTGATGTTTTCTGTTTTCTCCCCCATTGTTATCTTTTGTCCCCTCCACTCCTTTTGACCCCTTCCTCCCTCTATGGATTCCTTTCTACTTCCCATACACACTCTGTATGTTTCAACCACATCCCCATTCGGAGAAAACATGCTATGGTTATTTTTCAGTCTGACTTATCTCTTAAGATGACGATCTCCAGTCTCATCTACTTTCTTGGATATAATGTAATTTAATTTTTTTTATGCAGGATAAACATCTGTTGTGTGTATTTTTCACATATTCTTTATCCAACCATTTGCTCACTAATGAACACCCAATGTTGGCTTTTGTAACAAAACAGCAATATACATGGGCGTGTAAATATCTCTGAGGTTTTCCTGTTTAGATTTCTTTGGGTGTTGTTCTAGTTAGGTTTCTGTTGCCATGATAGAACACTGATCAAAGCCAACTTGGGGAGGAAAGTGTTCAGCTTATCCTTTATAGCTCATCACTGAGGGAAGCCAGGGCAAGAACTCAAGGTGGGGACATAGAGGCAGGAATGGGAGCAGAGACCATAGAAGAATGCTTCTTACTGGCTCACCCTGGCTGGCTCAGTCACCTTTCTTATATACCCCAGGACCACTTGCCCAAGGGCGGCACCACCCATAGTGGGCTGGGCCTTCCAACATCAATCATTAATCCAGAGAATTCCCCATGGGCCAATATGATCAAGGCAAATGTCAGTTGAGTTTTCCTTTTCCCAGATGCCTTTAGTTTGCCTCAAGTTGCTGAAACTAATCAGCACAGCTATCTACCCAAGGATGGTACAGATGGAACATATGGTAGCTCAAGTCTTTGTTCTTGGAGGAGGAGCCTCCACGTGGATTTGTACTGCCTGGTCTCAGGATCTCCTTTTGGATCCCTTCAGTTTTGAGGTTGCAGGTACATGCCATCACACTTGGCTTTTCATGGGTGTTGGGAAGCTGGAATCAGGTCCTCATATTTGCATGAGAAGCACTATGTAGACCGTGCAATCTCTCTAGACCCTAGCTGGGGGTTTTGATAGTGCAGTGGGGTATCTGTGCTCAGGGACAGGATATGCAGAGCAGTGTTTTTTTGTCCTTTAGAGAAGTGCTGTTTCCAACACTGGCTTATTTCTTGGGACATTACTGTGCTATAGCAGCCTTGTGTCTAGGGATTGGGTGAGTGATGGTGAGACTTTCCTTCTTTGAAATGAAACTACTGTGTGAACCCAAGGCTGAAGCCACATCTGGGGTCTAAGCCTATGGGCACTGTGGGACTTTCTAGTAAACAGGAGTGCCAGTGTTTGTGGTGATCCAGTCTTCTAGGACTCTCCAGCTTAACCTTTCATTGGGGACAAGGAGGTAAATCTTCTTGGCCAGGTAAATCTTGGTCACAGTTGCCAGTGGACTCTGCTCTTTCTGAAACTTCAGCCTCTGTGCCCTGCTTGATCCTTAGCTGTCCCTAGCTATGGCCATCCTCAGAGCGCAGGATTACAGTTGTCTTTCTTTACTTGGGCAGTTCTACTTGCTACCTTGGAATTTTTTTTTTTTTTTTTTTTTTTTTTTGGTATGTGTGGCTTTCTTGCTTTTACATTAAAATCTTTTTATTCGTATATTTTATTTATTCTCTTTTAGGTATATGGATCTTTTGCCTACATATATGTATGTATTCCACATGCACACCTGGTGCCCAAGCAGATGCTGGGTCCCTTGAAACTAATGTTATGCATGGTTGTGAACCATCATGTGGATGCTAGGAACTGAACCTGGGTCCTGTGCAAGAGCATCAAGTGCTTTTACCACTTAGCCATCACTCCAACCACGTCTTGTATCTATATTTAAAATTGTTATATATTTATTTATTTGTGTTTATTTATGTGCAGACACATGCAGATGCTTGTGTGTTCGGGTCAGAGGACAATCTGGGGAATCACTTCTCTCTCACAACTTTGTGGGATGGAGGCAATGACCTCAGGTTTGTGGCACTGGTTTCCATGAAAACGCTTGCTAGGGTTTTGATGGGATTTGTTGACTCTGTGAGTCTGTTTGGAGAGAATGGATATGTTTGTAATATTATGTCTTTCTATAATGTAGCCAACTCTGGAGTGTTGGCTTTGGTCAAGTCCCCCAGGACATCATTAGTTGAGAACCAAGTTGAGTGTTGCTTCTTCTTTCCTTGGGGTTTCCCAGATCAACTTGGATTATATAAACTTGAGCCCAAAATCTGTGTGAAGGAAGGTTTGTGGTTATGAATTCCCAGGGAAGTGTCTGTTTATCTATCAATTGAGTTATTTATTTTTCCTCTAAAGTGAAAGCTAAGTTTTCTTTCTTTTTGTATTATCACCTTCGTTCGTGAGAAATTTTTTTTCCAAGTTCATACTTTCTTTGTCAGATTTCGTTCTGTGTGAGCATTGAGTCCCAGTTTTCATAGCACTTACCAATTCTCCATCCTCCTGACCAAGTTGTCACAGTAAAAGCTAATAAGACTTTTTGCCTTCTGGGAAGTACTAGGTACTTCTATAGGACTTCATTGTTATTCAAAAGGGTGATCATGTATTTATCCAGAATTTCTTGGTGTTGATTCTTTAAAAAGTTTTTTTATTTATTAATTTATTTGTGTGTGTATGTGTGTGTGTGTGTGTGTGTGTGTGTGTGTATGTGTGTGTGTTAGTGTGTGCACACACACACAGGTTTTGAGTAGGCTATTGGATCCCCTAGAGCTGGAGTTATAGGTTGTTTTGAGCTACCCAATGTGTGTGCAAGGAGCTGAATTCTGATCCTTTAAAAGAGAAGCAAGTGCCTTCACTCATTCAGCTAACTCTCCAGGCCTCATGGTATTTATTACCTCCCTCCCTCTCTCTGTCCTTCCTCCCTCCCTTCCCTCTTTGAGACAGTTTCACTGTGTAGTCCTGGCTGGCCTGGAACTTCCTATCTAGAGCAGCTGACCTTCAATCACAGATTCACCTGCTTCTGCCCCCACTGTATTTACTGAAAAGTTAACAGTGTTCTTGGCTGTTCTTACATGAAGGCTGCTGCTTTTTAGTGGTGATAACACACATAGAGCATGTTCTCATCTTGGGATAGTCTTTCTTTTTCGTAGATTACCTGGACATTGCTACTTCTTTAAAAAAAAAAAAAAAAAAAAAAAGCTTTCAATTTATTGATCACATTTGTCCGTTGATGATTTCATGCATTTCTATAGTGCATTCTGTTTACTTTCATCCCACAGTATCTTATCTTCCTCATGACATTCATCCCCCTCCCTTGCCCACATTTGTGCTTTTTATTTTGTTTTTTGGCCCACATATTTGAACCGGGATGGCCATGGGTTTGGAACTATCCACCAGAGCCTGATGGGCTCACTGTTTAGCTCACTGAAGGCATGATTGCCTATCCCAGAATCCATCAGTTGTCAGTAGTTCAGCAGGAAGGGGTAGGGCCCCATGAGTCACTCCTTGGTCCATGAATGGCAGTTGACAACAAGCCCCGTCTTGTGTAGGAATTTTAAATACAACAGAGAAAGAGATGGCTTGGGCCAATGGGCAGGCGCAGGGAATGAGCAGGAAACTCCTGAGACAAACCTCCCCCTCCCTTTCTTCCCCCATTTTTGGCATAAAAAAATTACTAGATTCAGGAAATTCATTAAGAGAACAGAATTCTCAAAGGATAGGTCTGGAGGCTTGAGTAATGTGGAGAATAAATCACAGCTTCGTCACGCTCTGAGGTTCATAACTCAGTTGGAATATAAAGGTGTCTTTCATTTGAAGAGTATGATTAGATAGCAAGGTGGAGGACAAGGGGATTGGTTGTCTGTCTTGGGTGGGAAATTCTTCATAAATTGGTTCAGAGGATTCTTACTAAGAGTAGACCCAGCAGCCCAGAGGAACACCTAGTTGAGAAGTAGGCTAAGAGGAGCTCCATTGAAGCTTGGTTAACAAGGGGCCCCCAAGCTCCTGGAGGTTCACACTAATGGAATGTGCAAGATGGTGCCAGTGCTCACCCTTAAAGTCCTGCTAGTGTGATGTTCTCTCTGCCCTGACACCTGGGTTGTTACTGTTGGGCATTTTGTTTTATTCCAGTGTCTCCTCTTAGAGATATGGCCTGTACAATGGGGCCCTCTACTTCCTACTCATAATTCTCATAATGAAACAGAGGTGATGGTTAACATCAGTTGTCAACTTGAGACGATCTAGAATCAACTAGAGACAAGTGTCTGGGCATGTCTCTGAGAGATTTTTCCCCCATTTCTCTCTGCTTCTCTCTTTATTTCTCTCTTGGTGAATGGTGCCTGGTGGCCCTTTCTAAAAAAGAAGGACTCATTTCCTTTGTCAAGCAGGTGTAGGACCATGGTTTTTGTGAAGAGTGTTCAGCCCTAAATGTAGTTTTGCTTAATGAGGGGTGAGTCTTGCTAAGTAGAGATGGCTTCATTTTAGATTCTAGCACTCCCCCCATCCCACTTTACCTTTGCCCTGTGATAGCTGAGAGGCTTCTGGGGGTGGGTGGGTAGGAGTGATTTCCCCCTGCTCTACTGTTTCAAAGGTAAACCTGGAGCAAGCTCCTGAGATTTGAATGAATTCACACAAGCTTGACATGATGGCTAATGACAGGGGCTAGTGCCAGATGACAGGAAGCTGTGGGGCTGCTCTTTCTCTGGATGTTTCTTTCTGGGTGTTGAGTCTTGAAGAGTTTGGAGGGGAAGAAGAGCAAGCTCTCCCACTGATATGAGAATTTCTTCCCTGGGGAGATGCAAATGATCTCCCCATAAGGTCCCAATGACAAACCAAGGTATAATTCCACCAGAGTCTGCCCTGAGGAACCATTGAGTTCATTGAACTTACGTCTAGAACATGGAGAGGGTATTGGCAGGAGTGTGGGTGAACCCCAAAGCAGCTGCATTGGGGTGTCTTCACCAAGCATGGATGATGGCTTATTCACAGTGATAGATGGATCCCTCTTCTTCAACCCTCCACAGCATTTATACTCCAGGGCCTCCCTAAACTTTGAGAGGGAATGATTCTCTCTGCTTATTTGAGAGAGTGTCACCAGTCCACAGGCTTGGAGAATGTCGCCAGTTCACAGGCTCTGATGGCCTCTTGCAGGCAGGCACAGAGGATCTGATGAGGAGGTAGCTGATCATGAAGAGGATGGTGTCCTACAACATCTTATTGAAGAGGAAAGACTCAGCCAGTAAGAAAAGCTCAAAGGAAAAAAGGGCAGCCTGTGTTGAATAGTTTGTGTCAACTTGATAAAACCTAACAAGAAGGAACCTCAATTAAAAAAAGATGCCTCCAGCAGAGTGTAGTAAAGCAAGCTTTTAATCCCAGAACTAGGGAGGCAGAGGCAGGCAGATGTCTGACTTGAGGCCAGCCTGGTCTACATAGTTTTAAGACAGCTAAAGCTAAATGGTGAGACCTTGTCTTGAAACAACAATCACGACCACCACCACAACAAAAAGAGGATGTCTCCATTCGATTGGCCTGTAGGCAAGTCTGTGTGGTATTTTTCTTGGCTGATGTGGGAGGGTCCAGCCCACTGTGAGTGGTGCCACCTCTGGGTAGGTGGTCCTGAGGTGTATAAAAAAACAAGCTGGGAGAACTATGAGAGCAAACCAGTAAGCAGTGTTTCTCCATGGTCTGCACTTCAGTTTCTGCCCCCAGCTTTCTGGTGCTCAGCTTCCTTTTTCCTTTTCATTCCGTCCAGGATCTCAGCCTACCAAATGCTGCCACCCACATTTAGTGGGGGCTCCTATTTCAGTTAACCCAGTCCAGAATCTCCCTCCCAGACACTCCTAGATATGAGTTTCCATTCTGATTTTAGACCCCATGAAGCTGATGGTACTGATGTCACTATTTCTGATGTTCCCATCCTGGGTCCTCACTTAAGCTACTTTGGCTTGTTTTACTACCAAAGAAAATGACCTGCTGGGTGTGGAGAGTTGGCTCAGCAGTTCAGATGCTCTTGCAGTGGTTCTGAGCTTTGTGCCTAGCACTCACATGGGGTGGCTCATGACCACCTGTAACTCCACTCCAGGTGATCCAGCACCCTTTTCTGGTCCCTGCAGGCACCTGTACTCACGTACACAAATATAATTAAAAATAAAGTGAAATCTTTAGGAGCCTGATCTCTCTGGCTGGTGATCTGTGGTGGGGACTTAAGTAAAACGTTGGCAGTCGTAATGGAAAACGGAGGTTGGGAAGCAAATCAGAGAGTTAGACAGACATGGCTTAGATGATGGAGTAGCCTCGGAAGGTGAAAAATTAAAGATGAGCATTAAGTTCATAATTTTAATTGTAGATTTTTATACATATGATAACGAGACTGGTAGGGAGAGATCCATCACCCCAAGTTAATGATCATTAACATTCTTCCATGTTTGCCTCATCTGCTTTATTGAAGCATTTAGAATAAATTACAATCATTGTGATATTTCAACCTTAAATAATTAAGCACACATCTCCAAAAGATTATCTAATGTAGCCAACATGTGTTCATAGCAACATCTTCCAAATCACCGCCCAAATGTTTTACTAACATTTCAAACGGGGATCAGAGAGAGACTCTTTACCATGCATATTTTATTGTTTTTTGTTTTGGTGTGTGTGTGTGTGTGTGTATGTGTGCACATGCATGCATATGTTCATGTGTGTGGACACACATGTAGAGGCCAAGGTTGATGTGAGGTGTCTTACTCATCATGGTCCTATTATTAGCTATTTAAAAAAATGTTATTTATGATTATTAGTGTGCAAATGTGCAGGTACTTGTATGCCATGGCACACAGGAGATCAGAGAATAATTCAGGAATTTGGTTCTCTTTTCCACTGGGGATTAAGCTCAGGTTGTCAGGCTTTCTTAGCAAACACTCGTCCTCACTAAGTATCCTGCTGACCCTTCCACCTTGTTTTTGAGGCAGGGGATTTGCTGAATCTGGAATGTTCTAGACTGGCTTGTCACTAAGCACCAGGGATTCTCCTGTCTCTACTCTACCCCCAGCACTAGAATTACACATGTGTGCCACTGTGCCCAGATTTTTGATGTGGCTCTGGGCAATCAAACTCAGGTCCTCATATTTGTGTGACAAACATTTATTGACTAATTTTTCCTAGTCCATTGCTCAGGGTTTCTACTAGAAAAAAGGTCAGGGAGCACCTTTTGTAGGCTTTGCAGTCAACATTAAAAATTAAGAAGGTTTTGTATTTTGGGGGGTGGTGGTGGACAAGATCTTACTGTGCACCTCTGGCTGGCCTGGAACTTGCTTTGTAGAACAACCAGAACTTGTACTCAAAGAATTCACCTGCTTTTGCATTCTGAGTGCTGAAATTAAGATTGTGCAGTACTATACATGGTAGGATTTTAAAATATAATACATATTAGTTAAAATATGTTAAGTTTAATTACTATTATATATATATATATATTTAATAATATATAATATATGTTTTACTCATGTATATTAAATATAAAAATAAAAAAAATTACTCAGCTTATGGGATATACAAGAGCAGGAAGGTGGTTGGCCTTGGTTGCCTAAGCCCTAGTTTTCTTGATGAAACAGGACCTTTTCTTGATTTTGTCTGTATCCTTCTTTGTCTAACCCCCACACCAACAGATGCCCTCTTCTTTAAAATTCTCTTGCTCAGAAATCCTTTGCAAATCCTTCCTGGCAATCTGACTCACAACAGTGGCTGAACCTGCTGGACTATTGAGCTGGGAGCTTGGTGACTTTCTTCTTTTTCTTCTACTTAGGACCGCAGCACACGTGATGCTACCTCTTACCTTCATGAGTTCCCTCTCTAGTTGATCCTCTCTGGAAACACCCTCAGGCATACAGTGGTGGGGTGTGCCTCCACCAGATTTTTAGGTGACTCCAACTCCACACAAGTGACAATGAATCTCTTCTCAGCTTTGTGTGGCTAGATGTCACATTGATATGCTGGTGTAGATGGAAATGGGCACATAGAAATTGGGTAGCCGATGGTAGGCAGCTGTGGTCTGAGACCCAGCAAGACAAGGGAAGTGGATCCTGCTGGTGTTCATAGGTCCCATGGGTTCTGATGAGATGGGTCCAGGACCTCAGTCTGAAGAATAAGTGGGAGAGTTGTCATGGAATCTGAAGGACTGACCATAGCTAGAATTCATCTGGAAGGTTCAATGTTTTTCATGGGAGTTCAACCCCTAACCAAAATAGCATGAGGCCAAGAAAGACCTTTGTCTATGGCTCACATAAGGGGCAGTTCCCTTTCCTCCCATGCCAACCCTAGAGGAACAAACACTGGGGATGTTCAGGAGGAATTCATCACTTGTGGTTTGAAGGAAAATGTCCTAGGCTCAGACACTTGGACACTTGTCCCCATTAGTTGGTGCTGTTTAGGAGTGGCTTGCTGCAGGACTCATGCCACTGTGCATGGTATTAATTTGAGATTAAAAGCTCAAGCCCTTTCCAATTTGTTCACTTCTGCTTCCTGCTTGCTATTGAAGAGGTGAGTTCTCAACTTTCTGCCCCTGCAGCCATGTCTGCTGTGTGCTGCTATGTCTTCCTACCACAATGGGCTCTGTTTTAAATTTTCATTTTACTCTTTTATGTGTGTGTGTGTGTGTGTGTGTGTGTGTGTGTGTGTGTGTGTGTGTTTTGCCTTCATGTATGTCTGTGTACCATGTGTGTGCAGTGTCCTGAGAAGCCAGAACACAGCATTGGATCCCCTAGAATTAGAGTTATAAACAGTTTTGTAGCCCTCCATATAGGTGCTGGAAATTGAATTCTAGCCCCCTGGAAGAGCAGCTTGTGCTCTTAGCCACCGAGCAATTGCTCCAGCTCCCTGCAATTGACTCTTATCCATCTGGAACTGTAAGTCAAAAGAAAATCTTTCTTCCATAAGTTGTTTGTTCATGATGTTTTCTCATAGCAGCAGCAGCAACAACAAATAATCCAGCACTCAATTCTGCCTGCCTTCCCCCAAGGCTCATGAACTTGCCCTATGCTGAGAGTGAGCTGTACCTTGAATTAAAAATTAGATTGAAGCTCTACAATGAATAACATCAAGCCTTTAGAACTAGTATGGGATTGATTTAATTAGCCAAAAATGATCAAAAGAGTATGGATCCAACTGTGATGTCATTAAGAGAGCTGCCTCCCAGCAGGAGATGGGGAAGAGGGTTGTGAGTGAGCCTGGTTGGTGGCAGGTACTGGGAAAATAAAAGATTCATGTTTACTCCAATGTTGCACACCAAGCCAGTTACAAAGAAGTTGGGAAAGCTTTTACGAGAGTTTCAGAATGCTTTCCACCATGGAGGAGAGGTTGGAGCCTTCATAATTGATACAACAAATATCAAACCACATTGCATTGAGAACTCTGAAGATTGCTGGATCAAAAAAAGGGCACCTGATATATTGAAATTCAATAAATAATTTATTAGTATGAGTTTTTCCTATGCAAACTCAAATGCAATTGACCCTCCCATGTTTGTGTGTGTGCATGTGTGTATAGGCCAGAGGTCAACCATGGGCATGTTACTCAGGTAACACTCATCTTTTTAAAGTATTGTTTATGTATTTATGTGTGTGTGTGTGTGTGTGTGTGTGTGTGTGTGTGTGTGTGTGAAAGTGAAGGTCAGAGGACAACTTGCATTTCTACCATGTGGGTTCCAGGAATCAATCTCACATCATCAGGCTTGGTTGGAAGTGCCTAACTGACTCCCTACCTCCCTGTTGCAAACAAGATCTCTTACTGAACCTGGAGTTCACCAAACATGCTAGGGTGGCTGGCTAGTGAGCCCTCAGGATCTGCCTGTCTCCACTCCCTAGTACTGAAATTATGAGTACATGCTACCACATTGGCTTTAAAAAATGCTTTATGTGATTGAGTGATGTGTGTGTGTGTGTGTGTGTGTGTGTGTGTGTGTGTGTGTGTGTGGTGTGTGTGTGTGTGTGTGTGTGTGTGTGTGTGTGTGTGTGTACGTATCACAATAGTGTCTGGTGCCCACAAAGGTCAGAAGATGTTGATGGATTCTCTGCAACTGGGTTGCAGATGGTTGTGGGAACCAAACCTGGGTCCTCTACAAGGGCAAAAAAAATGCTCTTAACCACTGAACTATCTCTCTAGCACACTCCCCCCTTTAAAGAAAAAAAAACAAACAGGTTGTATTGGATAGGTTTCTGTCAACTTGATACAAGCCACTGCCATTTAGGAAAAGCGTCTCTCAATTGAGAAAACACTTCTATAGGAAAATAAGTTGGAGAACAGTTCAAGAAGACATCCAGCATCAACCCCTGGCCTCCACATGTACCCACACATAGTCTCACATGTACACACACATATCAGCATGTAAGAGAAGACGGGGATGTAAAAACACGAAATAGAAAATGGACAATCTGGTGAAAACAGATGATAGAAGGAAGCAGATGCTGCTGGAAGGTGAAGACTCCTTGAGATGAGATAGTTTTCATGGGCTCTGGGAGCAGCAGGAAAAAGTGTAGTTTAGGAATTGAAAGGGATGGAGGCCAAGAGTGAAAACTTACAGTCATATATCACTGCTGTGTGGCTGCAGAATCCACTTCCTGAAACAATTTTATTAAACATCCTGCAGGGAGAGACCAATGGTGTCTTCATGTAGTCACAAATGATTCTGAGCTGCAAGGCATTTAGACCTGTGGAAGAGGCACTCACAACTGAGCATCTAATCTGGGATTGTGCAAACACATGAATAGCAAGCAAGAGGCATTTTCCTGGGATGAGAAAGCCTAGTAGACATTCAGTGCCAGATCTTGTGCCTGGTTAGAAGAAGAAACCCCCCTGGCTGGACTCACTCCTTGAGAAAGTTTATATATTTTTGAATGCTTCTGTTAAATTTTTTTTCTAGAATTGATTTTTGCTGAAAATCAATTGAATGCTGTTTTCTTTCTCTCCTCAGTCAGTGTGTATAGACAAACTCACCACATACAATAGTAGTGAAGAGCATTATTAACAATGACTTGAGTTCCAAGCCTTATAAAATCATAGACTGGAACTAGTACACTTTAGCTGTGGAGAGGCACTGGGGATTCTAAGTCTCCATTCTTTACTGTTCATATCAGGCCCAGAGGCAAGGAGCTTTGACTAATATTATAGGACCGGGCACCCTAAGGTCAGGTGTGACACTGTGCTCTCTGGTTCATACCACACTTGCAGGCAGCTTACTCTCACTTAACATCACTGATGATCACATGTGTTGGGAGGCCACTAGAGGAGGCTCAAGGAATAGTTTCCCAAGGCACACAAAGTAGGGCAACTCAACTTCTGATACCAAATGTGTCTTGTCAACATTCACTTTATAATTCTCCAATACCACTGGGACACCTAACAGTTAAACTAAATACTTAAAATTTTGGAAAACATTATTATTATTTTTGTGCAAGTGCCCATGGTCCATGTGTGGACTTCAGAGGATATTTTGTGGAAGTTGATATTTTTTTTTCCCACCATGTGGGTTCTGAAGATTGAAATGCCTTGTCTGCTCTCTCAATTGAAATCTTTTAATAAAAGTATCAATGTAATTGTACAGATTTATGGGGTATAATCTCTTAGTATTGCATATATAATTTGTAATGATTAAGTCAGGATAGTTGACATTTATACTTGTATGCACACTTATTTAAAAAAAATGATCAGCATGTAATTATTGAGCTAGGTGTGGTGGCACAGATTTTGAGACTAAGGAAGGTTGTACTGTCACCTCAAAAGTATTGAATTCATTTACAGACAGTTCTAGTGAAATTTGTTATTGGTAAAGAAATAATACCAATAAAATAAAAGGATTAAGAATGTAGCTATCATCTTAAACACTATCTCCAAGTTTCTTGATATTTAGTACATTCCAGTAATTTAAGAAGTCTTTATATACACATGTACACACTCAGACAGGCAGACCAATATACAGAGACATACACAGGTATATAGATACATACTCAGATATACACATATACACGTGCATTCATATAGCACAGAGACACACATGCACAAAGAAAGAGGTAATGTAATGATCAAGGAGCCATGAAGGCAGCAGGTAATATATTGCTTTAAAAAAAATTTTTTTTCCAGGGTAGACCAGATGTCTCAGTGGAAAAAAGGTGACCTCTGAATACAATTTCCAGAACCTAAATGGTTAGAAGGGAAAAAGTAACTCCTGCAAGTTGTCCTCAGATATCCACACATGCATGTATGCAGGTACCCAGTGCATGTGCAGACACACACACACACACACACACACACACACACACACAGTATAGAAAATATATTTCAGTGAACGAATGATTCATATTCTTTGTCGAAAACTTAGAAAGAAGGACTGGAGAGGTGGCTCAGCAGCTAAGAGTGCTTGCTGAGCTTTCAGAGGACACTAATTTGGTTCTAAGCATCCACATCATTGGGAGGCTCACAAGGGAATACAATACCTGCTTTTGTCCATCTTGGGAACTCACCTACATAGAAACATACGCTCAGACACAAATCAGAATAAAATACAGTCCTTTTTACAGATTTAAAGCCATGTGTATTAGTGTTTTACCTCCGTGTATGGATGTGCACCTCATGTATGCCTGGTGCCCTCAGTGGTCAGAAGAAGGCTTCTGATCCTCCAGACTGGATTTATAAACAGTTATAAGCTGCTCTGTGGGTGCTGGAAACTGAACCTGGGTCCTCTGTCTTTAAGAGAAACAAGTTCTCTTAACTACTGAGTCAACTCTCCAACCCCAAATACTGTTTTTTTTTTTTTTTTTAAAGAAAACTTATCAAGTACCAGTGGACAAAGATTACCCTTAATTACACCACAGTGGGACCTCTGGTGACATTTTGGCCATTTCCTTCTGTTCAGGTATGTTTTTAAAAATAATTAATTAATTGATTAATCTATGTGCGTCTGTATGGGTATACATGCATGTGTGTGTTCAGATGTGTGTGGTTCAGCATTTGTGTGTATGAAGGTAAGAAGAGTGTGTCTGTTGGTTATCTTCTGTTATGCTGAAGCATGTGTGAAAAAGTCATGATGAAGCTCATAATTATGTATAATTAATATATCCTAATAAATATTAAAATTTTATGTTTCTGTGTTTTATGGCAACATATAATAAAATAAAAACATTGAAGATATTTATAAACCAAGGCAATCAAACCAAGGTGTGGCTGAGGAGATGACTTAGAGGATAAAGCACTTATGTGAGGAGTAGAGTTGGGGTCCCTAGAACATACATAAATGCCGGATGGACATGAGCCTGTCTGTAACTCCAGCCTTGGAAGAAAGAGATGGGGGATGCCCAGGGAGAGCTGGCTAGCTAAACTGGCTGTTTAGGTGAGCCTTTGGTTCAGTGGAGAGACCCTGCCTCAATTAATGCACCAGAGAGTGATTGAGGAACACTTGCTCATGCCATTTTCATGTCTCTATACACATGTTCATGCATGTGTGTAGGTGTACCCACACCATATGTTCCTACACATATGAGCACACATACACACCACACACAGACACGTGTAAAGAGCAAAAACTTGTTAGCATTTTCTGTGCAACTCAGAAATGCCTTTTCCAGCAGATCTGTTTGAGGTGGGAGTTAACCAAAGCCACCATACATTGCATATTGGGATAAATGCTTGAAATTGGAATTGCTGGGCTGAAGTGTACAAATATTTTAAAGAGGCTTGCTTTGTACTACAAAATTGCCAATCATGAGTTATGCAACACCCAGCACCTGTGTTGATCTTAGGAGCACATATTTCTCTGAGGTGGATATTTGTCCTTACTGGTCCTCACAGCCTTGTGAGCATTCACACTCACCTCTGTTCATGTCCTCAGCTGCTCTTCTCACCTTCCTGCAGGTTGGAACACATGCTGACTCATGTCCTTGCTCATGAAACTCCACCGCCTTCTCTCTGAGTGCCACTTGTTACCTGTGTGACCTGTGTTTTCCTCCTTCCTCCTTCCTTTACAGTTTTTGATCTTCAGTGTGAGCAGAAACCTCTACTGGGAAGTGTGAATGTGAAGTGGGGGGTAGGATGTGGACCTGTCACTCATACCAACATTAGGGTGGTAGGAGGAGCAGAAGCATCTTGAGTGCAGGGAGAAGCGGGGCTGACATGACACTAGACATCCCTTGAAAATGGGTGAAGTTGAGTGTGGTGGAGTAGGCTGGGGAGAATGAGGCAGGAGGATCATAAGTTCTAGGCCAGGCTGGTCTAAGTATGTAGACCCTGTCAGGAAGGAAGGAGGGAGGGTAGACAGGAAGGAAAGAAGGAAGGAGAAATGAAAAGATGGGCATGCGAGCTACTTCAGTTGAAGAGAGAAGCTGTAGAAACTGCCAAGTGTTTGCTTCAAAGGAAATCCTCCTGAGAAGAGGAGGAGCCTGTGTTGTCACGTGACTGCACTTGTTGCTGGAAAAATGGTTTTGTTACTCAGTCCTGTTTTGGAAAACTTTTCCATGTGTTTAGGACAGCTTGTGATTGTGTATGTGATAATGCATTTGAAGAGTAAGTCTTATGAAATTCAAGTAAAGATCAAGTATTGCCTGTGAAAATTAGCATCTAAAGTGAGAAGAATCAAATATGTAAAGTAGAATCCAGGTTTGGGATACTCAGTACAAAAAGAAAAAAAAATTCAATATTGGGACTGGGAGGTGGCTCATTTGGCCATGTGTTTGCCTCGGAATCAAAGTTTGTTCCCAAGAGCTCATGTAAAAAATCAAAAACAAAAACAAAAACTGACAACTGTCTGTCTGTCTATCTATCTACACATCTTTTTCACTAAAATGACTTACATGATGTGGCTGAAGTCATCCATGAAGCTAGATGCTTCAGCAGTCCCAACCTGGTGCTGAAGGCCTGGAGAATTCCAGGGAGTTGTTTGTCTTCAATTTATGTGAGAAGGACAAAAAAGAGTCTGACAGCATCATCATCAGTGGCACCAACAGCATCAGCATTATCATCATCACCAGCATCACAATCACCACCACCACCACCACCACCACCACCACCACCACCACCACCACCATCAGTACCAACAGCATTAGCAGCATCAGCATTATCAGTAGCAGCATCACCACTACCATCATCATTATCAGTAGCAATAGTAGGATCAGCATTAACATCATCAACAGCATCATCACCACCACAACCACCACCACCATCCCAGCTTCCTACAGCAAGGTGCCGCTTACTCTAAGGGAGGGTCTTCTACTCCTAGCTAATTATTTGTGGCAACATCCTCACAGAGCTGCCAAGAAGAGTATCTCTTAGTTGATTACAGATCTTTTCAGGTGAACAATCAAGAATAACCATTACAAAAGTACAGCCCCAGCCCAAGCCCCAGCCCCTGCCCCTGTCCTAGGCCCAGCCCCAGCTCCAGCCTCAGCCCCAGAAACATAATAGGAAAGAGTAACTTTCCCCTTTAGAGCCAAAGGTCTCCCTTTCACAAGGAGCAGGACTTAACTCTCCTAGGAAGGAAACAGCTCCTGGCCCTGATTCCTTACTCCAGCCCAGTGTGGAAACTTTATTTAAGATGTGGAAACCAGTCTTAGTCCTCAGGGGCAGCTGGGGAAGCTGAGGAAGCCTGAACCAATTTTATTGATATGGTCTCCAATGATCTAATTACAGGAGGAAGACAGGCCAAGTGCAAGGCCAAGGAAAAGGGAGGACTGCGACATTTTTTTTTTTTTTATCTTGGCTACTGGGGTTTGCAGACCACCTAGTTAACGTTGACTCCTATTCTATGTCTAGTGCTGGGTTGGCTTTAGCTGACTTGTGATCACCCAGGACCAAAGGCATGAGTTCCTCCTGTTCTGAGTCAGGCTTCAGCCCTCATTTCTGTATTAACAATGTCTCAAAAAAAAACAGCCTGTGGACTGGAGTGATGGGGAGGAGAGCCTTAGTCTGTGGGCTGGGTTTAGGCTGCTGGCATGAGACAGCTTCTGTGTTAGGAGGCTCATGGATACTGGGGAAAAAGGATCACCAGATTTGGAGATCCATCAGGGATGTCACCATCCAGCATGAAACAGTTGGAATTTTAAATGAGAGAAAAGAGAAGCAAAAGGTCATTTCCCTAAGAGGTGAGAAATATGTGGGTTTGTTGTGAATAATAACAGATAGAGATAATCTGTGGTTTTGGAACTCTGTTCTGGAGCTGGCCATAAGCCAGCATCAATTACTTCAGCATTGAGTGTGTCCAGGTGGGTCTTATCCAGTTTCTAGGTCAGAAAGACAGGGGGGTTGGAGCCCAGATGGACTGTAGTCAGGAAGGAGGGGTGCTAAGAGAAGATGAGTGACAGGTTGGTCCTGGAGGAGTATTAATTACCTCCTCATCTAGTCTGTGTGATTAATTGTTCTCCTGAGCATTTTTGCCTAGTTTGCATGCATGTTTATATACATATATATATACATACATACATACATATATATATATATATATATATATATATATATATATATATATATAGAGAGAGAGAGAGAGAGAGAGAGAGCACAGGCTGGTCTGGAACTCCCTATGTAGCCAAGCTAGCCTCGGACTTGTAGTCATTCTCCTGCTTCAGCTTCCTGAGTGCTGGAATCACAGGCACGTGCCCCTATGCCCAACTAGATTACCTTTTGAAATTATATAGTCCATATTCTGTTGTGGATCTTGTTCAGTCCTAGATGGATGGGGTGATCATTTGGCATTTGAATTCAGTCCTTTAGTGAATATTTTTATCTGGTACATAATGTGAATGACTAAGGGAATGCAGTAGATCTATTTTCTTATGAGGCTTACAGTGGGCGGAAGACAGTAAACAGTGAGAAAATTGAAATATTAAAGATGATCCTTATGTCCTTCCTGCTAGACTGTGAGAGCCTCAACACAAGCACTACTCTTTCTGTTTCATCTCTTTGTCCTGTGCCCTGATCTATAGAGACAGTAAGTGAACAATGACTAACGAGAAGAAGACCTCATCATGTGGCTCTTTCCTTCTTCCAAAAGAGATTCAGGAAAGAAAAGATTTGAGATTGTCATTGATGTATGAGTAATGACTGATGCCACTAAAGACAAACACAATACTGACAATAGTGACAGGTCTCCTCTGGTAAGAGATGTTGATACCAGTTAGAGTTCAGACAAGGCTTAATATCTAGACTACATAAGAACTACAAAAATTAAACACACACACACACACACACACACACACACACACACACACCACACAACACACTCCTCACCCCAAACTGACAATCAATAAATGGGCCAAACATATTGTTCTTGAAAGGAGAAATACAAATGGCCAATACACGTTTTTTTTTAAAGTGTTCAACATCTTGAGCTATCAGAGAAATATAAATTAAAACTGTGCTGAGATTTTCTGTTACCCCTTTCAGAGTATCTATTATCAAGAAAATCAGTGACAGAGCTAGAGAGATGACCTGGCATTTAAAAGAGCTTGTCCTCTTGCAGAGGACCTGAGCTCAGTTCCCAGCACCCATGTCAGGTGGCTCACAGTCGCCTGTAGCTTCAACTCTAGGGAATCTGGCACCATCTTCTGGTCACCTCATATACTTGCACTCATGTGCACACACCTCACCTCCACAGACACATAAACAAACAAACAAACAAATAAATAGTAAATTAAAAAGAAAGCAAACAACAAATCATAGAGAGAATGTGGGGAAAGAAGAGCTGATCATGGATGGTGAGAATGAAACTGTGTCAAGCCACCTCAAAAACCAGTGCAGAGGTGTCTTAAAAGAATAAAACTAGAACTACCATGACTCAGTTGTACTCCTGGGCATGTGCTGGAAGGATGCCATAGCCTACTGGAGACATTCACACCTTTGTGTTCACTGCTGCTTCTTTGTTTGATTGTTTTTTAAAGATTTATTTATTTATTATGTGTATAGAAGAGGGTGCCAGATCTTATCACAGAGCCACCATGTGGTTGCTGGGAATTGAATCAGGACCTCTGGAAGAGCAGTCGGTGCTTTTAACCTCTGAGCCATCTCTCCATCCCCTGCTGCTTCCTTTGTAATAGTGAGGAAATGGAGTCAACCTAAATGTCAATAGGTGAATGGATAATAAAAATGTGGCATGTACACAGTGGGATTTCATTCAGGAGCAGAGAAAAAATGAAACTGTGAAAATTTCAGGGAAAAAGATTCAACTGGGGATGTAAAATACAGCAGAACAAAGCAGAAGGGGTTCTGGGGGCTGAAGGGTCCACTGGGGAAAGCATGGACTGGGAAGAGTGGGGTGAGTGGGGGTGGGGAAATCAGCCAAAATGAAATATGCATGTCTTAGTTACTTTCCTGTTGTTGTGGTAAAATTCTCTCATAAAAACTACTCCATAAGGTAAGGGTTTCTTTAGGCTCACAATTATAACAACAGTCCACTGGGAACAGTCAATCATTGGGGGGTGGGTAGTCGAGGCAGCAGGAACTTGAAGTAGCTGTTCACATCATGTCCACAAACAGGAAGCAGTGGCCGGCTGGTCCCATTGGGACCACTATCAGGGAGCAGTGGCAGGTTGGTCCTATGGGGTCCACTATCAGGGAGCAGTGACAGTCTGGCCCCATCAGGTCCACCTTCAGGAAGCAATGGCAGGCCACTTCCTCTTGTTTATAAAGTCTAGGATTCATCCCAGGGAATGGCACTACCCAGCAGGCAGGTCTTCCCATCTTAATTAACCTAATTAAGATAATCCTTCACAGGTCTTCCTATCTCTCAGCTGATTCTAGATCTCATCAAGCTGGTAATAGAGATTAACCATCACAATGACAGTTATTCTTAGAAATGAGAATATGAGAATCCCATAAAGAAACATGTCACTTTTCAAGCTAATTAAAAAAAGAAAAAGAAAAAAAAAAAAGGTGTCTGCATCTGCTGAGGGGATAGCTTCCTCACAGACTGAACAGGGTTCCATCTAGATTAAATCCAGCAAGGCTTCAAACACCCCAGATAAGCTTCAAGGCCCTAATGAGCCATCCCATCATTCCTGTCCTGCTCTTAGCCCTCATCAGCAGCCAACACTCTCTGTCAAAGACTCAGACAGCAGTGCAGTGACCAGAGATTCCAGTGACTATGGCTGTGGTACAGCTCCCCTGGACACTGCATGTGAAGCCCTTACTTTCCATTATGTTCTAGGATTTGAAGAGGACACTGAAAAGACAGCTGAGCAGACTAAGATGACTGGGATCTAGAATCATCTGGGACTTTCTCTTGGATCCTGGTCTGAGACGCTTTAAGGTCTGTTCAGCTTGGATCAATGCCTGGAGCATCTGCATGTAGACTCAGAAGCATCAGGGCAATTGGTCTTTAAATCTTACTTTAGTGTGTGTGAGTGTGTGTGTGTGTGTGTGTGTGTGTGTGTGTGTGTGTGTGTGTAAACCAGAGGGTAATATTGAAAGGACTAAGCAGACACCATAACATGCTGCTCAGTCTTCTCTCAGCGATCAGGCCTCAATTTCAGTTTCCTGAGACTTAAGCAAGCAATTTCTGGGAGGGCCATGACATAGTCCTTGCAGTAGCTCCCTTTCTGCATGTACTCTGACTGGTCAAGGTTCAGCCAGTTGTTTACTGTCTGAGACTACTCACCAACTTAGAGCTACATGCATGGGTCAATGTGAAATGTGCTAGGCCAGCCAGCCTCCATGGCAGCTCAAGGACAAAGCCTGGGACTTGTGCAGGCATGCCCCCAAATGATAACTGTAACCCCCAACCAGTAAATTCAAAGGTTACATATCCTCAGCCAATCATATGATGCTAAGGCTTGTATCACCCTGCTCACAGTTTTTCCCTTTAAAAACCTCTCATCCTGAGAGCTCAGGGCTGTCCTCCTCCACCTGCTGAGTTGAGTGTTGGATACCAACCAAGCCTGGGCTTGCTTGTTGTCAATGAACCCCTGTGTGTTTTGCATTGGATATCAGCTGGCTCTGTGGTGGTCTCACTGGGTGGGATTGGTCTCAAGACATGGCCACAACAATATGACATGTCTTCCTCAGTAGCTCTCCATGTTTTTTTGAGACAAGATCTTAATTTGTCTAGACCAGCTGGCCAGGGAGTCTCAGGAATTCATATATTTCTGTCTTCCCAGTGATGGGATTACAAATGTGCACCACTGTGCCCAGATATTTCTCTCTTTATTTTTTTATATAGGTGCTAGTGATCAAATTCAAGGCCTCATGACTGCAAAGCAAGCAGTTTGCCAATGGGTTCATCTCTCCAGGCCTGTTCCGCTGTCTGTGTGAACACCTGTTCTCATTGTCTTTGTAGTCATGTGCAGGAGCGGAATCACTGGGTCATACTGAAGTTCTGATGAGGCTGGCAGACTGCTTTGCAAAGCGGTGGCATGACTCTGAGGATCTCATGATTTGAACGGTGTTTAACTTCTGCTCTTTGCTAAATATGTGGTGCTGCAAAATGAATATAATTTAGAACGGCCTCCATTGTTCCTTTTAGAAGCAGGACTTTTTGAATGACCTACCACTCCACCAGGCAGAATTAACTCTTAGCCAGCCCCGGGGAACCTATGTTAATTGGGAAGGTGTGGGTGGGGGGTAGGGGGTAGGGGATGCCCTCACCAGGGAAGGCCTTTCGGTTTCAGCTGTACTTATTGAATCTTATTGATCATGACAATACCAGAAGGACAGAATGCTGCTCTCTGAGAGTCAGGCCTCTCCACAAAGGAAAGGATTTGAATGTCTCATGGATCTTTTTTAAAAAGGCTATCTAATTCTGGAAGGCAGGCTAGGTGTGCTCAGGGGGCTGGATTCAAAGTGGCCACAGCAGCACTGTCTTTGTTTTGTGCTCCCTTGTGGCAAGGATTCTGCATTTCACAGTCCTTGGAATAGACACTTGGCACCACGAAGCCCCAGTGTCTGCAGAGTCAGACTTCTCCCAAACACAGCTAGGAAGAGTGGGGCTGTGAACTCAGGGACACTGCAAATGCAAGCCTCACTCAGCTGGAGGGGCCAGAAACATCTACAGAGGCCATGGGGAGCCAGGTAAGGACCCTACTGGCTCCAATTTATTCAAGATTGCCTTGCAGTGAAATGACACTAGCATCATATGACCATATATTTGGTGTAAACATTAAATTGGCACAAAGCAAAGGGCAATAATGTCCTTTCCTTAGAACAAGCTGGAAGGCTTTATTTGGTAGTTTTTTTTTTTTTTTTTTTTTTTTTTTGTTTTGTTTTTTAAAGACAGGGTTTCTCTGAGTGTCCCTGGCTGTCCTGGAACTTGCTTTCTAGATCAGGCTGACCTTGAACTCAGAGATCCACTTGTCTCTGCTTCCCAAGTGCTCGTATTAAAGGGGTGGTTGTTTTAAATCTCTAGTGTTGGAAGGGATTGCATATAGCCTTTTGACTGAAATAAGTCTGTATTGCTATTAGAGGTTCTCTAAAATGTTCAAAAGTCCAGAGATGACCCCAAATCCTTCCTTAGGAGTGTTTCCACTGGTGTGTGTGTGTGTGTGTGTGTGTGTGTGTGTGTGTGTGTGTGTGTGTGTGTGTGTGTGTGTGTGAGAGAGAGAGAGAGAGAGAGAGAGAGAGAGAGAGAGAGAGAGAGAGAGACAGACATAAACAAGTGCTATTCCCAGGAGTTGTCTACCTTGTTTTGTGTTTTGGAGAAGGGTCTCTCACACAGGGTCTCTCTATTTGGCTATAGCTTGCCAAGTAGGCTATACTGGATGGCTATAGCTCCAGGCCTTTGCCAAGTAGGCTCCACTGGCTGGCTATAGCTCCAGGCCTTTGCCTGTCTCTGTTTCCTCAGTGCTAGGATTACAAGCATGTGTTGCAACACTGGCTGTTTTCACTTTTTTTGTTTCTTTGTTTCTATCTTCCTTCCTTCCTTTTTTTTTTTCTTTAAAGAAAATCAGTGTGGGTCTCTTAGGTGAACACAAATTAAGGCACATGTGTTGGTTAAATTTTTGTCAACTAGAGTCATCTGTGAAGAGGGAAACTCAACTGAGGAATTGCCTTCAACAGGTTGGCTTGTTGGCATGTTATGGTGTAGGTGGAGTTTTTTATTGGGACCACTGGCCAGCTCCCAAATAACCACACAGAGACTTAGAATTGATTATAAAGCCTTGGCTGATAGCTTATGCTTGTTACTAACTAGCTCTTCCAACTTAAATTAACCCATATTTCTTATCCCAGTTCTACTGTGTCAATCATGGCTTATTATCTAATTTTCTACACATTCTGCTTCCTCTGCGTCTGGCTTGAGACTCCTCACACTTGGCCCTTCTTCTGCCCTAGAAGCATCTAGAGCATCTTCCTAGTCTGGCTCTCTCACCCAATCTCTTCCTGCCCAGCTATAGGCCAGCCAGCTCTTTATTAACCAATGAGAGTAATATATATTTACAGTGTACAAAGATTGTTCCACAGCATTATGGGACATTTTCTTTGTTAATGATTGATGTGGGAGGGCTACTTGTGTGGTTCTCTATTGTGTAAGAAAGCAAATCAAGGGCTGGAGAGATGGCTCAGTGGTTAAGAGCACTGGCTGCTCTTCCAAAGTTCCTGAGTTCAATTCCTAGCAACCACATGGTGGCTCACAATCATCTAAAATGTGATCTGGTGCCTTCTTCTGGCATACAGGCATATATGTAGGCAGAACACGGTACACATAATAAATAAATAAATAAATCGTAAAAAAAAAAAAAAAAAAAAAAAAGCAGCAAACTAAACAAGCCAAAGGAAGGAAGCCAGTAGCAGTGTTTTTCACAGTCTCTGCTTACAACCTGGGAATGGCAATATGAAATAAACTCTTCTTTTCCCCAAGTTGGTTCGGGTTAGTGTTTTATCACAGCAACATAGAAGCAAACTAGTTGGGCCAGGCAGTGGTGGTGCACGCCTTTAATCCCAGTACTTGGGAGGCAGAGGCAGGTGGAGCTCTGTGAGTTCAAGGCCAACCTGGACTACCAAGTGAGTTCCAGGAAAGACACAAAGCTACACAGGGAAACCCTGTCTCAAAAAAAAAAAATAAATAAATAAAATAAATAAAAAAAAATAAAAAAGAATCAAACTAGTATAATAAATGGACATTTTTTTCTATCTGAGAATCTCCTACATGCATATAATGTGTTTTGATCAAATCCAAATCCATTTTGATTCCTTCTCCTCCAAATCTTTATTCCCCTACTTCTTTTCCTTCCCAATCATATATGCTGTTGAAGAACCACCCTGCCTTCATCTTAGGTTTAAAAGCCATTGTATAATAAAGACAAACTGGTTTCATTCTTGTTTATGATTAAATCTGTTTCTCAAGGATTGGGCTATGCCCCACCTGTAACCTTAACCTCAAATGTTCTGTACTGTCTATTTCAGGAATGGCAATCATGTCTTTTTTAAAAAAACAATGTTTATAACTGTCTTGCAACCCTACCTTTGTTTCAAAAGGTTATATGGCTACCTTGTTATGCCTACTGTTGCTATGACTCCCTTGTTATGCCCAACTTACAACCATGTCTTTGTTTCAGGAGGATGTTAGGACTAACTTGTTATGCTAATGTTCTGCTCCTGTAACCCTGCCTATTTTGACCACCAAATTCCCCATTTGGAAACTGCTACCTCTGAATTATAAAAGCCTTGTCTTTTTTACATCCAATGCTAACCTCTTGAACCCTGCCTTAGGGGAGGCAGCCCAGGCACATGAATAAAAAAGCTTGCTTCATTAATTTGGCTATAATGATTTGGGTTGGTGGTCCTTCTCCTCCCATCTTTGAGATTAACATTTAGAGTTCCTCATTGAGATCAAGACTCCAACCCAAATTCAGAGATTCAGAAGTCAGACTCTTCTCTATGGCCTTCAGAACTGAAGAGGTGTTCCCTAGGGGGTGCTCACCTTGGAGATATTCCAACGTTTGGAGGCATACCTTCAGTACTGCTAGATCATGGACATTCTTTAACCTTTTCTGTGACATCTTGTTTCTGGTTCTCTGGTCCTATGGAATCCCTGACCTGGGGACATAGGAGTCTGATGAGGCTGGTATTCCTTCAAGAATGTCCCACGACCCGCTCATTATTTCTGATTAATTGGGAGTATAGCCAGAGTTATCAGTTCATAACTGACCTGCCTTGGGATGCTGTGGATGCCCTGGTGATACTTAGGACTGAGAAATACAGAGAGCCTGGGCACCTGAGTACCCATTGGCAGGGTTTCAATGCCTAGGCTGCACAATAGAGCAGAGGAACCATAAGGACATCTCATGATCCCCGGGACCAAGCCTGGATTTTGGAGAGACCCAGCACAGTATGTCAGGAATACCAGGAGCCAAGATGGAACTCAGAAAGGCCTGGCCTAATTGAACCATGGAATCCTGACACTTAGGAAGCCTCTGATGAGTTCCCAGAGTCTGGGTTCTGTGGGGAGACAAGTGAAAAAACCCTCCTGTTTGTTAAGAAAATTTCTTTGATCAAACTGGTGAACTTCTGAAAGATGCCAGTTGCATTGTCTCTGATGCCATGGCACTTGGTGTCTTGTCCTGTGTTTTGGTTGTCTTTGTGAATTCTGCCTGGGGTGAGTTCTATGTATTGGGTTCATTTTCACTCTCTCCTCTAGTATGTGTTTCTATGCCAGTTACAGGTGAACTTGGGAGCTGGATCAAGCTCTAGCTGCTGTCACTTCCACGCCACCAGGCTGGGAAAATGTGGGCAATCGCCTATCTCCAGCATGGCACCATCTGTGCCCCTATTGTGCACCCACCTCCCAGGTCCAAATCCACTGCTGCCACTTACCATGGCTACTTTGATTGCAAAGACTTAGAAGTCCTCACCTCTGAGCTTTCTGGTCACTAAATTCAGTTTAGCAGGAACTCAAATGTCTTTTGGAAACTGGGCAGCGGTGCCACAAGACTTTAATGCCAGCACTTGGGAGGCAGAGTCAGGTAGATCTCTGAGTTCAAGCCCAGCTTGGTCTACAGAGTGAGATCCAGGACAGGCACCAAAACTATGCAGAGAAACCCTCTCTTAAAAAACAAAAAACAAACAAACAGAAAACAAAATTAAAAAAGACAAAAATCCAATGTCTTTTGGATATGGGTAATGTTGAAATAATGTTTTATGCTCTTCTGCTACATTGAAAAGCTGGCTCTGAAGTTGGAAAGTTTCTATCCTATGTCAGGCAAGCCACCTGACTTTATGACAAGGGAAAAAATGAGCAAGACAGAGCAGCTGAGGAATTTAGACCATTGGTTTAATTGCCTAAAACTTTTCCTAAGATATACTCCTTATCTTCATAAGACTATTACATGAGCTTTCTGTACCTCAGGGTTTATAAATTTATTGGATATGATTAAAAATCTACAGAATCTGTAATAAAAGTTGACTTAAAACTTGTAACAGAAGGTTAATAATATGGAGACTTCACAGGTAATCTTCAAACATCAGTGTCTATGGTTCTGGGCAAATACTCAAATGTGCTAATCTTGCTTTTTAACCTCTATAGCTCTGCTTCTGATGAACTGTTTTTGCTAACTGAACTATGTTAACCCCAAAATATGGTTTTTATACTTAAAGGTTCACCCTGAGAAAGGCCCAATGCATTGGAATCCCTAACACCCCATGTAGTTGCCATCCAACTAAAGTTAGGGTAGAGCTACAATGACTGAACACCAAAAACTGGGATATTTCTATTTTATTGTACAGAAAGACAGTGACCTAAGCAGCCTGACAAAGAGGCTATAGAATGCTTCTCTTTACCTAAGATCTATTCAGGCTAAAAGAGACTGACTTAAGAATGCATGTCTAGCCTCCTTGTCTTTGCTAATTTTGTTAAGCTTCAGCTATTTTGATAAACTGAATCATATAAGAAACTATGACATTCTGCAATGGTGCACTATGAAAGGACCAGGAAAATAAAGTTGCCATTCTCCCTATGGACTATATTCATAATTTAAAGTTTTATTTTGATACTAAAAAGCTTCAGTTCTAGAACTGTGATTTTTTTTTTTAAAGGCTAAACTTAACAGGGATAAAACTGTAGAATCCTAATCTTATAAAGGTTACCTACTTGTTGTACACTATTAAAGATAATTAAGATATACAGCTTAGGGACTGGTCTGGAAGACGACACACAAGTGCCCATTCTGGCCCCCATGGGCTGGGGCAGCAGGTGCCACTATGTTGAACAAATATATAATGGAGAGATGGGAAAGAGAGCATGTAATGGAGAGAAAGAGAAGTGGAACAGTTTGTGTTCTGTGGGCAGGGGTAGAACTGCAGATGTGATGATGTGAGGAACAAGCTGATATGAGGAGCCTTCACTGCCAACTGAATCCATGTTGATGTCTGAGGGCTGCGCTACTGCTGGGGGCCAAACTGATCTGTGTAGCCCATGCTGCCACCTGAGCCACAGTGACACCCATGACCAGACTGCTGCTGAGGGCCATGTCTGGATCCATGGCCCTGCTACAGCCAGGGTCTGTGTTGATGTCTGTGGCCCATGTTGCCACCAAGGGCAGCTCAGATGTCCATGGCTTGGGCTGTAGCCTGAGGCCTTGTGAATGTCTGGGGCCTGTGCTGCCACTAGGGGCCAAACTGATCTGAGTGGCCTGTGCATCCACCTAAGGCCATGGTGATGTCCAGGCCCGGGATGCTGCTGAAAGCCATGTCTGGGTCCTTGGTCTACTGCAGCTGGGGTCTGTGTTGAGGTTCCTGGCCCGTGTTACTACCTCAAGGCCAAGTGGATGTCTGTGGTCTTGACTGCTACCCGAAGCCATGTTGATGTCTGAGCACCATGTTTATCTGGTTTTACCCCTTTCTAGTCACAGGAGAACTGGCCTTACCCCTCTCAGTGTGGGTGCAGGAGAGCTGGATCCATCCCTCACTGACCTTCAGTGCCAGTAGTGACTTGGGCATTGAAGAGCTGGCCCGACTCTTAATGGCATGGGTTTGGTAGAACTGGCCCTGCTCTCATGGTCTGGGCATGTGAGAGCTGACTTTACCCTTTGTTGGGCCCACCCCTTGTGGCATGGGTGCAGGAGAGCTGAACCTGTGCCTCAACAGCTGACACAGATGGAAGAGCTCTTCCTGCCCTTGCTGGCCATCACCCTTAGGAGAGTTAGCCCCATCTCTTGCTGACCTGCAGAGTCAGCAGTGATGGGGTGAGGGAGAGATGATCCTGCTCCTTATGGTATGGGCCCATGAGAGCTGGCCCCTCATCTTGCCAGCCATGCGAGAGCTGGTCTTGCCTCTTGCTGAACTGCAGCAAAAGCACTTGCTGTCTTTTCCCCTCAATGAGAGGAAAGGAGGTCTTGTGGAGGCCTCCAGCTGACCAACTCAGCTACCACCCATGCCCAGTGCCAGGGCTTTGAATTGGTCCATCTTATCACCTATCCCATCAATGAGCTGCTGAAGTAGGTAAAAGGGTCCATCCTGTAGAGCCATGGCCACAGGATCTCCATGAATTCTGGCAACAGCAGGATATCTGAGAAGAGTCTCAGAGAGGGTCCAGTATTGATGGCATAGCATTAGCCAGAGGCCTTGAACCAGATCAAAAATGAATATTTGCAAGTAAAGCTGTTTGGACAAAAGGGTATACGGTGTGACTCACCTCAGCTACCAATGGTACTATGATGAACTATCATGTGATGGAGAGGCAGGATAGATTGAAGAGTGGAGTGTTACATGTATGGTAGAACTGGAGACTCAACAACTCTGATTGGTATGAGAGAAAGCAATTGATAGAGGATCACATCCTTGCCTAGAGGGGTTGGTGAGAAGTTTTTTTTTTTTTTTTCTTTCTGTTTTTTCTTCTTCTTTTTGGGGGGAGGCTATAAGCATGGAGGGCAGATATAGGACTGGGAAATGAATGAGATTGGGGCACATGATGTGCAAATCCCAAAAAATAAAAACAAAAGGCATTAAGATTAATAGTCACTTTATAAATGATCAAATCATTTACAAATGTATTCCATTTTACAGGGACAAGCTTTATTTAGCCTCCTGTATATGTTTTCATGGTTAAACCTAGAACGAGTAACTAAAAACAAATAAAATTTATTCAAAATCAGGTGTACTTAATAGACAGCCTTCAAAACTGTGCTGAATATGGCATTTAAAATGTTTAATGAAAAGAGCTTACTATGACAGACAGACATCCCAGCTCCTAGCAGCAACTCTAAATTCTCCAAAGAAGACAAATGGGACATGACCACTCCACCTGGATTGAGGTAATGCTAACCACTGGGCAGACATGCCCCATGCTTCACCTGCTGCTAGGGCTCTGCACAAACTGTGGACACTGTTGGGTTGACTGCTCTACTTTGCCTCATGACAGTAGGTCAGCCCCCCAGTTCTTCCTCTACAGGAAAATCTCTTAAACCTGGGTCTGGCAGCCCAAGGCCAGTGAAGCCACTGAGACCATAGGCTCCCAGGTCAATTATCTAGGTAGTGGGTAAGTCTTTGTCATTTTAATTCATACAGAGGCCATTTGGATTATACTTCCTGCTGTAATTTATCCTTCTTAGATCTCTGATGGTGTTGATAGCTAAATGTACCTTCATCAGTTTAGCAGCAGCTGCCTGGTCAATGCATTTCACATAAAAAACCCCTAGTTTGTATCTCATCAGATTTCCATTCATCTGACAGACACCATCCAGAAATCAGCTACAGACAACAAACTGCTCCAAAGGGGTCCTACACTGAGCCAGCCCCTTGTAGTCCTACAGAACCTGAAAGCTTGGACTTGGTGAAAGCTGATATAAACCAAGATGTGATGATTTCCTGACTAATTTAGTTGGGTCAGCAAATCAGATGCTTCTGATAAATACCCCTTAATTGCATCCTGGCTTTTGGCTAATATCCCAGCCTTCCTGGGCCCTGACAATGGTGCCCTAATTTCAGCAGGAAGTAGTTACAGAGGAGAATATGTCACACCTTGTCCTCAACAAATGGCTGGAATATTAGGTCCAAGGAAACTCCCAGGTAAAGGGAATAATAAAATGACTATTACAGTGTCCATTGGCATACCAAAATCTATGCTAGCTAAATAGGTGTAATTTATGAATGAGCAATGTATCTTTTGTTGCACTACAAATTTTGTTTCCCTCTGACAAAGAATGGTAAGAACATATCAAGGATTTGACAGGGACATAAAACAAAGGAGGAATGAAGAATCTGCTTGCCTTTATATAGGCTTAAAAGCCATTTTATAGTAAAGACAAACTAGGCTCATTCCTGTTTATTATCAAATCTCTGTTTCTCAAGGATTGTTCTATGTCCCACCTGTAACCTTAACCACAAATGGTCCTTAACTGCCTGTTCCAGGAATGGCAATCATGTCTTTGTTTAAAAAAAGTGTTTATAACCATCTTGCAACCCTATTTTTGTTTCAAAAAGTTATATGGTTACCCTGTTATGCCTACAGTTGCTATGACTCACTTGTTATGTCCACCTTACAACCATGTCTTTGTTTCAGGAGTTTGTTAGGACTAACTTGTTATGCTCATGTTCTGCTTCTGTTACCGTGCCTATTTTGACCAGCAAATCCCCCATTTGGGAACTCCTATCACAGAACTATAAAGGCCTATCTCCCTTACATGCAATGCTGACCTCTTGAGTCCTGCCTTAAGGGAGGCAACATATATACATGAATAAAAATATTTTCTTTAATTAATTGCTTGCTTTATTAATTTGGCTATGATGATTTGGGTCAGTGGTATTTCTCCTTCCATCTTTGGGATTAACATTGTTAAAAGAATAATTAATTTAAATCTTATTTTATTGAGCCAAGTGCAGTGGTGCATGTCTTTAATTCAAGCCTTGGGAAGCAGGTAGAGACAGGCAGATCTCTCTGAGTTTGAGGCCAATCTTATCTACATAGTGAGTTCCAGGACAGCCAGAGCTACATAGTGAGACCCTGACTTAAATAAAACAAACAAACAACAACAATAAAGAACAGAACAACAACAACAAAATGAAAAAGGTTTATATGTATGAGTATTTGCCTCTATGAGTTTATGAGTGCTACATGTGTGCCTTGTGCCCACTGAATCCAGTGCACCATATTATCTGAGTCTTACTAACATGGTTGCCTCAACATGAGCTGAACAAGTACAATAACAAGAGACATGCCAAAGTGAATGGTGGAAAGATCACCAGGTCTCAAGTCTACACAAAGAACTAAGGAATGCTGAGAGTGGGAGAAATGGTCTTCCCCAGGGAAGAGCACCCCAACTGGTTAATCAAAACCAAATAGTCAGCCCTGAGAACATATGTGTAAATAACAATGTATAGACTGAGTAGGTTATATTTAGACATGTGTATGTTTATACATATACATATATACATACAATAATAATTAATGAAAAAGAGGCCATTAATTTGAAAGAGCAAGGAGAGATGGAAAGGTTTGGAGGGAGAAAAGGGAAGAGGGAAAATGATGTACTTATAATATTAAAAACAAACAAAATAGGGGTTGTGGGTTTAGCTCAGTGGTAGAGCACTTGACTAGCAAGTGCAAAGCCCTGGGTTTGGTCCTCAGCTCTGGCAAAAATACTGTTGCATAGCAATTTTCTCTGAGTTGAAACATTCCCTCAAAGAAGGAGAGAGAGACTCACAGACTCAGGAGTAGATAAAGTTCATGTTTGAGAAAGCTCCAAGTTACAAGGTTCATGCCCCTCCCAAAAGGTCATAGAAACAGAAAACCACTTCTGGGGGAGGAGACTGACTAGCTGAGAGCGACTCTCACTCAGGAGGGCTGCAAGTCAAGTGGTCACTCCAGGGTTGCAGCTTTCATGAGTTATCACTTGTGTGCTAAGAAACTCTTAGCACTTGGAGAGAAAGGAAAAAAAAAAACTCTTCAATTAGCACACACCTATAGCTTCTGAGCTATTGCCCAAAGAGGCCCAGCCCCACCAGAAATAGTTCTTTGCTTAGCTAGGGGTAGGCATTGTTATAATCTTGTCTTAGTGACCACTGATCATACTAGAGTGGTCTTTTTATCCCTGTCTCAAAGGAGTTGTTTTTTTTTTCCCCATCAGAGCTAAGCAAGTTTTTTAGGAGTTGAGATTTGCAGGGTTTTAGTCAAGACAGTTTCATCTTTAGCAAACAGGAGTTGTCAATGCTCAGGACTGGGCAATTAGGTGCCCACAGGTGGGAGTCAGTAATTCAGCTTCACACTGTAATCTCAGATCAGAGAAGAAGGAACTCAGTATTCCTGCATACCCAGTATTTCCAAATTAAGATTACTAATAATATTTAATTAATGTTAAAGCTTGATATTTTCCTTTTCTCCTTCATGTCAGGGATGGCTTTTCAGTGATGCAGCTGATTTTGAGGCATCCCTGATCCTGTAAATAATTCCTCCTCACCCATACTCCTGTTAGTAATCCCAATAGGTTCCCTGTAGGTGGAAGTTTCTTTCCCAGCGACCAGCTCCCAAATAACTAACACAGAGGCTTAATATTAATTATAAATTCTTGGCCAATACCTCAGGCTTATTACTAACCAGCTCTTATAGCTTAAACTAACCCACTTCTATCAATCAATGTATTGCCATGTGACTCATGTCTTTACTTGTCCTCTAGCATATCTTGCTCCCTCTGTCTATAGGCAACTTCTCTGACTCCACCCTTCTTCATCCCAGTATCCTTAGTTTGGTTGTCCTGCCTATACTTCCTGCCTGGTTACCAGCCTGTCAGCTTTTTATTACACCAATCCAAGTGACAAATCTCCACAGTGTACAAAAGGATTATTCCACAGCAGTTCACCAAGTTGGACTTTGGTGCAATTTCTACCTTGGTCTGTTGTCAGTTCCATATTTGCAGTGAGTAAATGTGTGTGTGTGTGTGTGTGTGTGTGTGTGTGTGTGTGTGTGTGTGTGTGATGTCTCCCTAGGAAAAGTCTCATATAACAAATACTACAAAGGAAGTTCTACATACATCTATCACATGATCTGTTTCTTCTACCACTAATTATTCACAAAAGGAAAATGCAAGCCTGTGTCCACATAAAGACTCAGGAACTCAATTTATAGCAACTTTATTTATAGTAAATAGAAACTGGAAACAGGGCTGGGCAGTGCTGTGGATATCGCTCTGTGTAAATAAAGTTGTGATTGGCCAGTGGCCAGGCAGGAAGTATAGGTGGGACAAGAGAGAAGAGAATTCTGGGAAGTAGGAGGCTGGAGGGAGACACCGCCAGCCGCCGCCATGAGAAGCAACATGTAAAGACACTGGTAAGCCACAAGCCATGTGGCAAAGTATAGACTAACAGAAATGGGTTAATTTAAGATAGAAGAAGTAGATAACAAGAAGCCTGCCACGGCCATACAGTTTCTAAACAATGTAAGTTTCTGTGTGCTTTCTTGGTTGGGTCTGAGTGACTGTGGGACTGGCAGGTAACAGAGATTTGTCCTGAATGGGCCAGGCAGGGAAACTCTAACTACAGGGCAGTGGTGGTACATGTCTTTAATCCCAGCACTCGGGAGGCAGAGTCAGGTGTATCTCTGAGTTTGAGGCCAGTCTGGTCTACAGAGTGAGATCCAGGACAGGCACCAAAACTACACAGAGAAACCCTGTCTTGAAACAACAACAACAACAAAAACAAAACAAAACAAAAACCCCCAAACCCCCAAACTGCAAACAGTCTAAATGTCCATCACCAGGTGAGTGGAATATATACTGATATCTTCACATAGTGGGAAACCACTCACTAGTGAATGACCATGAACTGATCCACCAACAGTCCAGTTACATTTCAGAGTCATTATGCTGAGTGAAAAGAGCCAGGTCCAAGAGCTCACAACACGTGAGTCCAGGTATATAAAATACCACCAGGAGCTGGTGAGATGGCTCAGTGGGTAAAGACACTCATTCAGAAAGTCTGAAGTTCTGAGTTTCTTCTAAAGCCACATAAAGGTGGGAGGTGAGGATTGACCACACAAAGTGGTCCTTTGATTTCCACATGCATGCCTGCTCACATCATACAAAGACAGTAATAAGTTTGGGGGCTGGAGGAATGACTCAGTGCTTGAGAGAGTACTGCCCTTACAGAGGACCTGAGTGGGCTTCCCAGCAGCCATGTCTGATGGCTCACAACTGCTGTAACTACAGCTCCAGCGATCCTACACCTTTTCCTGCCCTCTACAGGCACTTGCACGAATGTACTTTCACACATTCACACACACACAATAAAAATTAAGTGAACATCTTAAGAATTAAAAATGTTTTGATGTGTATGAGTGTTTTGTATGTTTGTGTACCATGTGTATGCTGTACCCATGGAGGCCAGAAGGTGTCTGCTTCCCCTGGAACTGAAGTTACATGGTTGTGAGATGCCATGTAGGTGGGTACTAAGTCCTGGTTCTCGGCAAGAACAGAAAGTGCTCTGAACCACTGAGTTGTCTCTCCAGCTTTCAAATCTTAATAAATTGAAAATATTACCTAATTCATAGTGACAACACATCAGGGGTTGCCCAGGAACAAAGAATGATGGAGAGTGGACAGCAATAGGGTATGAAGAATATTTTGGAAATGATAAGAAAAAATGTCTCATATCTTCAGTCTGTCTGTCTGTCTCTGTTGTGTGTGTGACTGTTCATATGCACTCATGTATTTGGAGGCCTACCCTCCCCTGTTAGGCATCTTCCACATCCTCTTTACCTTATATTTTGAGGCAGCATTTCTCACTGATTGCAGCTCACTGATTCAGCTGGGCTGGCTGAAGTTCCAGACACCCTCCTGACTCCACCTCCCTAGCACTTGAATTACAGATGCACACTGCTGTGCCCAGCTTTTACCTGGGAGCTAGGGATTGAAATTAAGTTCTCACGCTTACATGCTAAGTACTTCCTGACTGAGCCATCCTCTAGACCTGTCTTATATATTGATTGTGGAGGGATTTGGGGCTTTCTGGGGTGCACACAGCTATCAAAACTCATTAAATTATGTTCTCTCATGGATGGATGTTATTGCTTGTAAGTTGTTCCTCAGTGAACTTGATAAGGAAAAATAAGTTAAGTATTTGCTGAGTCTCATAAAATGATTCGCCATCTTAAATTTTAGTTTACAAAAGTTAAAAATAGCATGTACCCAGGGCAGCAAGCAGCAGGAAAATGGCAGGTATTGTGGCCATTGCCCTGGAGATGACACGTTTATAGGTGTGTCATGAATTCCTAGGATCTTTCTGGAGCCAAAACACATTGTTAGTTTTCCACAAATGCTTTATGATGAATGAGGTTTCATTATCAAACAATCAAAATATGAAATAATTAATAATCTTTTACTTTTGTGTCTGTTATGTGTGTGGGTGCACATGTGTGCATGGAGAAGAAAGAGAAGTGAAATTTCAGTGCTGTTCCCAGATGCCGTCCATGTGGGACCACGCTCTCTCAGTTGGTCTGGAGTTCTCTAATTAGGCTGGTCAGTGAACCCCAGGGATCCAAATGTCTCTGACTAACCAGTGCTAGAACCACAAGGACATAACACTGTGCCTAGCTTTTTACATGGGTTCTGTGTATCAAACTTAGGTGCTCATATTTTTGTGGCATGTTAGCCCTGCCCAGAGAGAGCAGTGTGTTGGGTACTGCCTGTCATGTGTTCTTTTTCTGCCTGCTAGAGAGCGTGGCTTTCCCTGTGCTACCTGGGCAGGGCTATCATGCCCAAACAGCTACTTCCTCCCCCATGCATGAAATATTAACAGTGCCTGCTCTGGGATGAGACCCAGAGACACTCCCTGGAAGGTGCTTCTTGCTAGTAGGTAATGAATGATTGATGAATGAAACATAAAATATTGATGTTTTGATTCACATATCAGGCCTATTTCTTCTCAAATGGATTTGTGTCTTGTGTTATTAAATATAAGAATTCAGAGAATGGTTTGTTTTTGTCTCTGTTTGGGACATGACAGCTTTAGATTTGCTGTGACTTAGAGATACCCTGGAACATTAAGACTGAGGCCCCTAGAACCTTGGCACATGGATGATGGGAAAAAGTAATAGGAAATTTTACCTTCCTTGGACCATGGAAACTTATAAGAGCCTAGTTAATGAATTCTTAGCTTTTGTGCATACATATAACTTATAGTGATATAGATATACAGGAAAATTAGATGTAGATATACAGGAAAGTTAGCACTGCATTATGCCCATAGGCCCAGGCCTTGTCCTCTTCATCAACAAGCATTTCCCCCTCTTTAGTCAGTTCTATGAATGAAATCTGTATGCATGCTTTTAGTGATACTCATTTTAAGAATGATTTATCTTGACCACTTGTGACTTTCTGAATTGGTCTATGTCTGTTACAAGGAAAACTGTCTTTCCCGAGGATGGAGAGCCACACTTGTATAAGGATGAGTACTTAGAATAGAGTCAGGAATTGTGTAGAGGACAACTGATGGGGAGCCCGGCCCAGGACACACCTGTAATGTAACTCCTATATCTAAGGCTCTGGGTACATTGAGGAGGAGAGGCGCAAAGACTATAAGAGCCAGAGAACCAGGAAATCCATTGTGAGGTTTCTAGAAATGACAGGGAAGCTGCACTCATAACACCTCAATAAAATGGCTGCCTTAACAAGACCCTAACAAATACAACACTAATGGACGTGCTAACATGAAGGGGGCACTCTCACAGGCTCCCCACTGCCTTAACAAGATCCTAACAAGTATACCAATGGATGTGCTAACCTGAAGGGGGCACTCTCACAGCCCCCCCACTGCCTTAACAAGACCCTAACAGATACTCCAGTGGACATGCTAACATGAAGGGGGCACTCTCACAGGCCCCCCACTGCTAGATAAAGAGCTATGGTAACTAAGGAATTCTGAAAGTAGGAGAAAGTCTTCCCAAGAATGAGCCCCCTCATTGGTCACCCAATACTAAATGGTCAGCCCTGAATTTACATACATACAGGCAACACTAGTCAGAAGCAGCAGGTTTTGTTTATATATTTATATATACATATAAGCTTACATACATATGTATAAAAGGTAGTGCTGTACTGTGATCACAGACCCTCTGCTTTGTTCTCATCATATATAAGCACTTGTACTGTCTTTAGCCAATTCTCTTCCCCAAGACAGGGTTTCTAGGTGTAGCTCTGCCTGCCCTGGCCCTCATTCTGATGACCAGGCTGGCCTTGAACTTGGAGATTGCCTTCCTCTGCTTCCCAAGTGCTGGGATTAGAGGTGTGCTCCAATGCTGCCTGGCTAGCCAATTCTTTTAATGAAGGTATACATACATTATCTTGACCAGCTGTGATTTTCCACAAAAAGAGTCTGCAAATTTGGGAGGGAGCAAGTAAGAGGAATGGGAGAGACTGGAGGGAGGGAAGGGTAGGGGGAAATGATGTAACTATAGTTTAAGTTAAAAATAAAATAAAAATTCAAAAATACAATGAGAGGGTTGGGGATTTAGCTCAGTGGGTAGAGCGCTCACCTAGCAAGCACAAGGCTCCAGGTTCGATCCTCAGCTTAAAAAAAAAATACAATGAGAGAAAAAAGATTTATTTTACTTTTAAGTTTGTGGGTATGTGTGTGTGTCTGAGAGAGAGAGAGAGAGAGAGAGAGAGAGAGAGAGAGAGAGAGAGAGAGAGAGAGAGAAAGAATCAGCCACTGCAACTCCACTGCTATCAGCAGCTTTAGGCCACAAGGGCCTTAGATGGAGGTAATGCTGTTCCCTCAGGTTCCGACTCTTACAAAACTACAAAGGAAACTTAACTAAACCTCTGTCCTTCTAATGAACTCAAGATTCAAAGGTTAAGGTGGAATTCTTCTCTTCAGAGAGGCTGAATAGCAAGTACCTCACCTTGCTTGAATCCTCCAAAAAGCCCTCATGCATCTCTCACCCCTCCTTAAAAACCCTTCACCTGGCTCCTCTCTACTACTTCTTGTCAGCTAGTTGCTGGCTCAGCCTCATGATCACAGGTGAATTTTATTTAATCAAACACATCTTTTCATCATTAAACAAATGTTTCAGAGCACAAACAGAGCGCCAGATCTCATTACAGATGGTTGTGAGCCACCATGTGGTTGCTGGGAATTGAACTCAGGACCTCTGGAAGAGCAATACAGTGCTCTTAACCTCTGAGCCATCTCTCCAGCCCCCATCTCTCCAGCCCCCATCTCCCCAGCCCCCATCTCCCCAGCCCCCAGTAGCACACCTTAAAATAATATTCTAAAACATTTCCCCCTTTTGTCTAAATAAAAAACTGAAAGGTTTTAACATTAACACAATAAGACTGTACACAATAAGAACTCTTATCAAATAAAGATTACATTCACAATGTAATGATTTCCCATTCATTTGTGTTTGGCAAATGAAAAGTAAATACTCCATTATCTATCCTATCTTAATGAATCTAAAATTTTATACCTAATTTATACTCTATCATAACTAGGGAAAACTGCAACTATAACTATCTAGTCTTCAACTTCATCAAAGACCCTAGAAAGATAATGTTATTTAAATAAACAAAATGTGCTTTGCAAACAACTTCCAAAACTCTAGCAATGACAGAGACATTTGGCTGCCTGGACAGTCACCTAAAATTCCTTCTTCAACATTGGGGCATTCATCCTACAGGCCCATAGTATCTAGGAGACTTCTCAGTGAATTAGGAAATTTGAAAGACTGTTCTGCCTTTTATTGGCAAAGTTCATCAGTTGCTTTTCTCTATGTCCTGCAGAATATCTGACAGACTCTTCTGTGAAACAGGAATTTTGAAGGACTGTCCTGTCTTGTTTTCACAAAGTTCAACAGTCACTTTCTTCTGTTTCTTATATGTCCAGTCTGCACAGTACATTGTCAGCAGTCCAAGGCAAGAACAGGTTTCATCCCCCCTAGTGGCTAACCTTGACACAATGAAAGCAAACTCCATAAGGAGTTTCTTCAATGCCCATCATCTTCTCTTCTCTCAAGTAAATTGGTGCTGCCAGGAGCAGATGTGTCTCATTGTCATGAAAAACTTGAAGTCAACAAAATGTTGCAAATGCCATATTCTATGGATCTTTGAAGTATTTGAAGACCATCTATCTAAAATACATCCACTTAACCTAGAAAACATTCCTAACATATCTACAAATTTGGTTGACTAACTACTGACCTGTGTTTCTTGATTATCCTATATAGTTTATAATAATAGCTTTCAAAAACTGGAACTTTACCTTATATTTTTAAATGAACTACATAGATATAATATCTTAAACTAGAATAAACACATATACAATATGTGGTAACAAAAACAACCTTAAATTTGCATCAATACACCAAAACCCTTTAGACAAGAGTTGAAACATATATACAGTGTGACAAAAAACTTTAAATTTATATCAACACACAACAATCCTTTATATACAAGTAGAAATATCTATATATCTATATATCTATATCTCTCTATATAGTGTTGTAACAAAAATTACCTAAAATTTGTATACAAAATCTGTATACAAAAGTCCTTACAGATACAAAATATTTGAGATCAATAGTTGTTCCTTAGTTAATAGTAGATTCAGCAATCTACCCTTCTAGTCTATCATTCCTATATTCCCCTAAATAAAAACAAACATCCATAACCCACCAAATAACCAAAAACCACCCACACCCCCCAACTCTTGGGAAGGTGGGCATAATTTTCTAAATATTACTTCCATCTGTGGACAAAGTATCTTTAGGGTCCCAGAGAGAATATTTTCAGATAATGACCAAGTCCTAGGAAGACCAGCAGTAACTTTTGGTGATAGTTATCACCTGCCAAGTTTCAGGACGTCTCATCTGATCAAACCTGATCCATATTAACCCTGAAGGAATCCACAGCCTCTCATCTCCTGTGAGGAAAAAATTCTAAAGCATTTTTGATTTCTATTTGACAAATATATTTTGTGACTTTTTAAAAGTTAAGGAATTCCTAAAGCATATAGGTTGATTAATTTCAACAGTCCCTCTTTCAATTCCAGGTAACTTTGCAACTGTCCTTTGCTTTTCAACAACCAAAAAATCTGAAATCAAGAACAATAAAATACAAAATCCAGACTACTTATGTACTTCCCATCTTAGATGTTTTTTTTTCTCTCCTTAAGGACTTTATTTTATATTCTTTTTTTTTCCCTATGACTATACCTACCCTTTTCCTTTTCTTCAATGTATGCACATTGTTAATCACTATAACCTGTTTAGAGGTTTTTCCATCTGGACCTCTATTACTGAGTATCTTTTAGCCTTTTTGACCACATGAACAAACTTTAAACTGCTAAGAGGCATGGAACTCTGCACATGGCTTTTACGGCTCGCTCTGCTCACCTTTCAGGTTGAAGAAAGCTAAGCTGAAAGCTTATGAGCCTGATCAGAGGTTCGTGCTGAGAACTGCATCCAACCTTCCTAGAACTCTAAAATACCAATGCTTGAGCTATGGTAGGCGTTTTTTGGCTTAGTTTTTTGTTCCTACTTAATGTACTGGCTGCTCAAGGGCTAACCAGCAGGCAAATCCTCTTAAAGGAGCCGTATCATCTTTTTTTTTTTTTTTTTTCTCCAGCTTCCTCAGGCTTTAGATGAATATTTGATTGAGCCCCAAGTTGGTATGCTGTAATGTTTTGGGGATTTTTACTCTTTTTGGGAGGCCCACCACCCAGCTCCCAGAAAAATCACACACAGAGGCTTATTCTTATTTATGTGCACCTGGCCTTAGCCTGGCTTGTTTCTTGACAGCTTTCCTTAATTTATCCTTTTGCCTCTGGGCTTTTCCCATTCTCTTACTTCTGTAAGTCTTACTCTTACTCTGTGGCTTGCTATGTAGCTTGGTGGCTGGCCCCTGGATTCCTCCTTCTCTGGCTACTTCTTTTTTCCCCTCTCCTCCCAGATTTCTCCTTCTATATATTCTCTCTGACTGCAGCCCTGCCTATTCTTTATCCTGCCTTACCATTGGCTATTCAGTTCTTTATTAGACCATCAGGTGTTTTAGACAGGCACAGTAACACAGCTTCACAAAGTTAAACAAATGCAACATAAACAAAACACACCATAAAATAATATTCTACAACAGGAGAAGGCATCTGCTCCCCTGGAGCTTGGAGTTACTGGGGTTGTGGACCATCTGATGTGGTTGCTGGGAATCAGATCCTCTAGAAGAGCTACCACTAGTCCTAACCACTGAGTCATCTCTAAAGGACCCATCACTACTTTCTGGTCAACGGTCTTCGAAATATCAATTGTCTTGCCTTTGTAGAAGACCAAGTAAGGGTTAGACTTTTTCAGGGCACAGTCTTCATACTGTTGAAACCCTTTGAACACTTTGTAAGCAGTGGAGGTGAGTGGCCAAACCTAGTCCCCAAAGCCACATTTACAAGCCATACAATGCACCCTAAACACTACAAGGGGCAGAATTTCTGGCCAAGGGAGGTCTGTTTCTTGGCTTTTCTTCTTCTTCTTCTTCTTCTTCTTCTTCTTCTTCTTCTTCTTCTTCTTCTTCTTCTTCTTCTTCTTCTTCTTTTTGCCAGTTTCATTTCAAAAGTCCTATTTATTTTCTTAACCAGGCATGAAGATTTAAGGTTTTTACCATGTGCACAAGTTCCAAGTTAATTGTTTGTGCCAGTAGGAAAAGTTTCTACCCAGCCTGAAAGAGTGCATGGTTATGTACAGTGTCACTGGGATGAAATGCCAGACAGAAGCAATCTAAGGGAGGAAGTGCTTGTTTTTGCTTACAGTGCACACCAGAGATGCTCCTGCTTCTGCCTCCCCAGTGCTGGGATTACAAGTGTGTGCCACCATGCCTGGCGTGTTTTACCTGGTGCAGATCCTCATGCTTGCAAGGCCAGTCTTTAGCAATTGAGCTTTGCCCCCAGTCTTTGCTAGATGTCTCCCCATTCTGGAGGAAATAATTCCTTTCTGCCCTCAGAGGAGGCTTTCTAATTCCAACCAACCACATCCTATGCTCTTCCAAATCTCTTAGAGGCTCACAAAGCATTTCTGATTTGCCATTCACTCTTGGAGTTGCATTTAAACTTGTTTTTCTTTTCCCCTGGTCTATCCTCTTTGGGTAGAACAAGTAGCTGAGCTTCCTCTGAATGGCTGGTTTTTTGTTTGTTTTGAGAAAGAGTCTTGATATACAACTCAGGATATTCCAAAATTGCCATTCTCCTGAGTGCAGAGATTATAGGTATGTGCCATGCTGCCTGGCCTTGGTTTACATTTTATCTTTTTGGGTATAATTATGGTTTGTGGACCATCTGTTTCACGCTTCCTTAAATGCCTGGGAAAATATGTTATATCAGAAAATACATTGCACTTATTCCAAACAAGTTTACCTACCCCCAGCATGGGTGAAGCTCTGTATAGTACTATTTGTAGTGGTTTGAATAGGAATAGCCCTCATACAGTTGTGTGTTTGGAATGCTTGGCCCATAGAGAGTAGCACTATTAGGAGGTGTTGCCTTGTTGGAGTAGGTGTGGCTTTAGAGGAAACACATCACTGTGGGGGCTGGCTTTGAAGTGTCATATGCTCAAGCTACACCCAGTGTGATACAGTCTCCTACTGCCTGTGTATCAATATGTAGAGTGCTCAGCTCTTCTCCAGCACCATGTCTGTCTTCATGCTGCCATACTTCTCATTATGATGATAATGGACTGAACCTCTGAACCAGTAAGCTGGATCCAGTTCCATGTCCTTTTTTAGAGTTGCCATGGTCATGGTGTCTTTTCACAGCAATAGAAACCCTAACTACTACACTGTTCCTGGCATGTTCCACTTTTACATTGTGTGACTTCTTTTCTTTTTAAAGATTCATTTGTTTAATTAATTAATTTCATTTGTGTGTGTGCCTGTGTACTCAGAGGCTAGACGAAGGTGTTGGTGTGCTCCTCTAGCACTCTCCACTTATTACTTTGAGGCAGGGTCTCTCCCTGACCCTGGTGCTCTTGTTTTCTCCCCAAGGCCAGAATCCAGCAAGCTTCAGTAATCCTCCTGTCTCCACCTCCTTAGATCTGGGATTACAGGTATGAGCAGGATGCCTGGTTTATTGTGGGGGTGCTGGGATATGAACTCTTGTCCTCATCACTCCACAGAAAGTGCTCTTCATCATTGAGCCACTGCTCTAACTCCTTGAACTCATTTTCAAAGCATTTTTTTTTTATTGTTTTGCAGCAACTTCTTAGACTGTGATGATATATAAACATACAGACCAAAAGACAAGCAGCATAAAAACCTTGGACTACAGAGGCAATGCATGTCAGAAATAAGTGGTGTCTGGTAGGAGCTGGGAGTAAACCTAAAAAGGACAGAGGATAGTACTATGCATCTGAGAGGTCTCTGGGATGTGATGGGAGTCCATGATTGATGCTAATAAGGGCACTTGAATTTTCCTAACTTGTATGGATCAGCATTTCTGACAGGTTTAGAGGAATTCTTTATCTGGATCCTACGGTGCAGTTTCAAGGCTCAGCTCTGTTATTTAGTCTATTGTTCTGAACCTATCTGAGAATTTATTGTTAACCCAGTATATATGTGTTCTGGGGAACAGTTCAGTCAGAAAAATGTTTACTTTGCAAGTATGAGTTCTTGAGTTTGATCCTGAGAACCCATGTAAAGAAGCTGATGTACTTGCATGTGCCTGTAACCCTAGTTCTGGGGAGACAGAGGCAGGTGGATTGCATGGGAGGCAGAGGAATTGGACAGACAGCTGGCCTAACCTACTGGGTGAGCTCCAGGCCATGGAGACATATCGTGTCAAAAAACAGGATGGCACAAGACTTTAATCCCAGGACCCAGGAGGCAGAGGAAAGTTGATCTCTCTGAGTTCAAGCTCAGCCTGGTCTACATAGTGATTCCACACTACATAGTAAGACTATGCCTCAAACAACAACCACCCCTCCCTGCAAATAACCTCCAAATAAGATGGATGGCACTCAAGGAGCAACAGGCAAGTCTGTTCTCTGGGCTCCACATGCATATGCATGCACCTGCATAAACATGAGCACACACACACATATGCACGTGTTTGTTGTATGTGTCCCACTGTACTGTCCTGAATTTAAATTGGGATTAATTCCATGACATACAAACCATGCTTGTGTTTTTGCTCTCTGGATGATGAAAAAGATGGTGCATACTTGGTGACAAAATCTGCTGATCTGGACCTTAAGAGAGTGTTAGAATGGAGCCTTCACTGATTTGTGTTAGACACTGGCATGGATGGCTCCACAGATTAAATGTTATCTTTTCAAAGCCAATGAGACTTTGGAATTAAATCTTACTGCAGCAGAGCCTGGCACAACCTCACAAATATGATTCTGATTGTTTATGGTGATGAAATAGAAATATTAGTGAGTCTTTGAAAAGTTCTTTTCTTTTTATTTATTCTATGCATCTCTTTCATATTATGCATCTTAATCCCATTCATTTCTCTGTCCCTTTGCATCTGTCCTCCACCCCTGCACTGCCTACCCCCAGTAAAACCAAATTTAAGAGAAAAAAGAGAAAGATTAAAAATCTCATGATGGAAGCTGCAGTGTGACACAGTGAGTCGCAGGTAAACACCTCTGTCCATATATCTTTACTTGCAAGTGTTTATTGCAAAGAGTCATTGGTCTGGTTTAAGGCCTCTGGTTACTATTACACCATTGTTGCTGGGTTCACACTAGGACTCTTACTGGATATCCTGTTATTGTCCTGTGTTGTGGAGATCCTGCAGCTTTGGGTCTATGGGTTAGGACCCTTCATGTGTTCCAGCAGGTTATAGATGGGATGGATGCTGGAGCCAAGTCATAACCCTGGTTCTGGGCCTGGGCAGCTGTAAAATTGGTCTGATAGCCAGTTCTCCCATGTCCTCACCACCAGGGTGAGCTCCCCAGCTTTGCTATGGCTAATTTACCTCTCACAGCAATGAGCTAGAGGTGGGGCCAGTTCCCTTGCTTTCATGCCTTCAGGGTTGACTCTCCCATACCTACACCATTAGGGCCAGCTGTATCATGTTGCCTAGGAGAGGTGCAGGGGCCACTCTACCAAGTGTTGCAGCTGGTTAGGGGTAGGGAGAGCCCTCCTGCTCTTGTGACTCCGGGGTCAGCCCTCCACCTGTCTCAGGCGTTGATGGATGGGGCTTGGGGGGAAGGGCATCTCTCTTCTGCCCATGCTATCACATGTCTGATGAATAATTGGGACAGGTCTCCTTTGCTCATAACATCGGGGCTAGGTCACCTTCACTTCCAACCACTGGGCAGCTCTGCTCTGCTATCTAGGTGGCAGTCAGGGCCATTTCCTGAGTGCTGCAGCTGATAAGGGGGAGGATCAGCTCTCTCATCTGTTGCAGGTGGTAAGTAGGGAAGGGGTAAGTGGGTCATCTCTCCTCCACCCACACCACTATATGACAGATGAGTAGTGACAGACAGACAGCCCTCCCACACTTATAACTTCAGACCTGGCTCACCTATACCTCTGCCAACAAGGTTGGCTCTATTGTGCTGACCCAGTGAGGTGCAGGGCCTGCTTTCTAGAGTGTTGCAGGTGGTGGGGGTCAGGGATGGCTCTCCCACTTGTATGATCACAGAGCCACTTCTCCCACCTGCCTCAACCGTTGATGGATGGGGATGGGGGAGGGCAACTCTCTCCCTCCATGCTGCTTCATGAGAGATGAGTAATGGGGACAGCTCTCCCTTGTTAGCTACTTTGGGGCTGGCTCACCTATACCTTCACCACCAGGGTTGCCTCTTTTGTGTTATCCAGGGAAATTGCGGGGCCTGCTTTTCTGAGTGTTGCAGCTGTTGGCGGTCAAGGATAGCTTTCCTATTCTTTTTTTAAATTTAAATTAAAAAAATTTATTTTACATACTAACCACAGACCCCCCCTCTCATCTCTCCTCCCACTCATTCCCAGCTCCCCACTCCTACTCATCCCCATCATGTCCTCCAAAGGGGTAAGGCCTCCCATGGAGAGTCAGCAAAGCCTGGTACATTCAGTTGAGTCAGGATCAAGCACCTCCCTCTGGCATTAAGGGTGAGCAAGATATCCCACCATAGGTAATGAGTTCCAGAAATCCAGCTCAGGCACAAGGGATAGATCCTGATCCCACTGCCAAGAGCTCTTAAAACAGACCAAGCTACACAACTGTCTTCCATATGCAGAGGGCCTAGTCCAATCCCTTGCAGGCTCCACAGCAGTCAGTCTAAATTTAGTGAGTTCCTATGAGCTTGATTCAGCTGTCTCTGTAGATTTCCCTATCACAATCTTGACCTGCCTCCTCCTTGCTTGTATAATCCCTCTTCCCTCTCTTCAACTGGACTCCTGGGGCTCTCCCACTCTTATAATCATAGGATCAGTTCTCTCACTTGTCCTAGGTGTTGTTGGGGGGGCAGGGAGAAGGGTAAGGAGGAGGGCAACCCTCTTCCACCTCAAGACAGATGAGTAATGGGGTCAGCTCTCCCTTATTCACTACTTTGGGACTGGGTCACCCACACCTCTGCCAACAGGGTTGGGTTTATGGCGTTGCTCAGGCAAGGTGCAGAGCCTGTTCTCCAGATCTTGTAACCTCAGGGTCAGCTCCTCCACCTCTCTCAGTGTTGGTGGGTGTGTGGGAGATCATCTTTTCCCCACTCATGATGCCATGGGACAGATGAGAAATGGGGACAGTTCTCTCATGCTCACAAATTTGGGGCTGGCTCGCCCACACCATTTCTAACAGGCACGGCTCTATTGTGCTGCCCTGGAGAGATGCAGGGCCTGCTCTCCCAAGTGTTGCAGCTGGTGGGGATAGGGACAACTTTCCCACTCTTGTTACCTCAAGGTTAACTCTCCCACCTGCCATAGGCATTGATAGGAGGGAGCAGGGAAAAGGTAACTCTCCCTAGCTCATGCTACTCTATGACAGAGGAGAGATGGGGCTAGGTTTCCATGCTCACATTCTCAGGGTTGGCTTACTTTTGCTGCCATCAACAGGGTCATCTCTGCTGTGCTGCCCAGACAAAGTCCATGGTTTGCTTTCCTGTATGTTGCAGCCAGTCAAGTGGTCAGTTCCCTCACCACCTCAGCCCACTCCTTTCCTCTCTCATCTCTTCAGCTATGCCTCTGTCCACAGGGCCTGAACCATTCTGTCTCTCACTCTTCCATACTACACCAGACCATACCTCTGTTCACTCTAATAGTGCCCACCTGGCTGGTGCTGCAAGGTACCAGGTGGGTCCATGTTTTCTCCTCAGAGCCTGGGAAGGACAGCCCCAGGCCTGCATGTGGGTCTCCTTGCCCCACTCAGGTTGCCATGATGGTGGGCTGGGCCATTTTCCTCCACAAAGAGATCATTGTAGTACCCAACTGCCTATGGTTCTGCTTGGGCTCCAGGTTGGTCATTTGGCTGAGTTCTTCTCCCCCTAGCCACATGGTGAGGGGTGGGGTGTTTATTGGATTCCAGCAGCTGGCTGGGGCTTGGCTGAGTTCCACCCTGAAAAGTTTCTTTTCTTAAATTTAACAATAACTCAAGGGGAGTCCTTGGCATAGCATTTGACCCAAAATAATAATACTAGTGTTGTAATAATGATCATTTTTATTGGTTTCTTAGCAGAATTAGATGAGGTTTTCTGGACTGTGGGTTGGTAGTTCTCTGAGGGTCACACAAATTTGGGGGTCATAACCTATCTCAACACATGCCTCTGGTGAATTAGTACAAACAGTTTAAGCACTCAAAATCTGTTCTTATAGGTGTAAAATGTGGACTAATTCATCTTACTTGCAGGGAAAGTTAGGAGTCTGTGGTGGGTCTAGAAAGTAGCTGGGACCAGAGTTAGCCTTTGACTTCTGCATGCTTGCATCATAAGCTGCCTTAGTGCAAGCTACAGGCTTGTAAGCACCTTACCTGCTCAGCTATCTTGTTGTTTGAGACATGTTTCTCACTGGCCTGGACCTCACCAAATAGGTTAGTTAGGTTTTCTGGCCAGTGCCAGCCCCAGAGACCTGCCTGCCTCTGTCTTCCCAGCATGAGGATTACAAGTGACAGAAGCCCTGTTATTTATTTATTTTTTGATGTGAGATCTGGGAATGGAACTTGGATCTTCGTGCTTATGTGAAAGTCTCTTTGTCTGTTGAGACTTCTCCCCAGGCCCACTTTGCAATTTTTACTGCATGTGTCAAATAATTGTAGGACTGGTTGAACTCAGGAAAATTGATAGAATACCATGAATGCCTCTGATTAAAGTAATTGGGGAATTTGGGGAGTGCAGCAGGAATCCAGAGTATGTTAGTTGCCTCTCAGCTGGGAGGTGACTGATAGAGGAGAGAACAGAAAGATCCTGCAGAGACAAGTGAAAGGAAGGTGAGTGATGGAAAGGGCAAGGGAGGGAAAAGGGATGGTAGTGAACACAAGGTACATAATGGACTGGAGTGAACATTCATGTATGAAACTTTCCACTGTGAGCTGGAGAGATGGCTCAGCAGTTAGGAGTGCATACTGCTTTGGCACAGAATCCAAGTTGTGTTCCCAGTACCATGTTGTGTGGTTCACAGCCTTGTGTAACTCTAGCACTTAGGGTGTCTGATCTCTATGAGTACCTGTACTCATGTGCACACACTCATGTGCAGATACACATACATACATACACACATATAATTAAAAATAAAAAAATAAATCTTAAAAATGCTTATCACAATATACCATGATGGTTAACTTTGTCAACTTGATATAACATAGTTTTGCTTGGGAATAGAGTCTCAATGAAGGTTTTCCTACATTGGGTTGGACTATGGGCGTGTCTGCAGTGGATTGTCTTGATTGTTTGTTTATGTAGGAAGACACAGCCCACTGTGGGCAGCACCATTACAGCAAGCACATATGTACTTATTTCTCTCTGCTCTTGACTATGGATGGGATATGTGTGGTGATGTATTCTGCACCCTAAAAAAATTTACCTGAAGATCAGAGAATAGAACAAGCCACTAGATTAAACATAGAGGACAATCAATGGCACATACCTTTAATCCTAGCACTTGGAAGCAGGGATCCATCTGGAAATCTGTGAGTTCAAACACACCCTGTACTTCATGAGATTGACTCAGTCTAGGAGAGAAAACAGAGCCAGGCATTGGTAGCACACACCTTCAATCCCAGTATTGAGAAGCACATATGCCTTTAATCCCAGGAAGTGATGGCTGGCCAGAGAAAGGTATATGAGTTGTGAGGAGACAGGAACTAAAGGCTTTTTAACAGAAGCATCCTTTTCAGCTTTTTCTGCTGGAGCATTTTGGCTGAGAACTCATAGACTTTCTGTCAGAGACTTTTTGGAGTTGGTGAGGTGAGATGTGGCAGTGACTTGTTCCTTTGTCTCTCTGATCTTTCAGCATTCACCCAATATATGGCTCTGAGTTTTTATTAAAACACCATTTAGCAATTCATGTTACAGATGTGATCATCTGTCTCAAGCGCCTCCACTTGTCATGGAGTGCCCTGGAACTGTGAGCCCAAATCAACACCTTTCTTAAGTTGCTTTTGGTCAGGGTATTTTATCCCAGTAACAGAAACGAAACCAGGATGATACACTAATAACAAAATAAAGAAAAGTAACACAAGGCAAACTTTCCAGGCCAGTCTTCTTCTGAGCCCTGCATTTGCCTTGTTCAAATGGCCCTCCCCACTTGGGATGCCTTCTCCTTTCCCTGGGATGACCTCACCCCTCCCAGCCTCTCCAGCCACTCCACTCATTTGCAGTTAATCATGGCCTGTGTTGTGCCATGCCTCCTGCTGCTCTCCTGAACTTCTCTTTCTCTATGAATTCCCATCAGAGTTTTCTAGTGTCTGCGTCTTTTGTTATATTTTATGCTTCAGGTGCCTGGGTGGCAGAGTGACCTGGATTTCTGCAAGTCCCACCATGCTTGGAGGATGCTGGGACAGCCCGTGGGCTGACAGGGAGCATGACTTTCTTACTTCATTGCTGCTCTGCTGTATCTCTGTGCACCTGGCTTCTCAGTTTCTGCTTCTTGCAATTTATCTATTTCCATTAAAGCAGGGTTTTATCATTTGGAAGTTTATTATGTTCTGAGAATTTTACTCTTGTAGAAAAACTTGTAGAAAAACTACTGTGAAGGAATGCTTGTCTTTATGTCTGTCTGTCTTTCTTTATGCTTGGCATAACATTTGAAGTTTAACTTCCATTGTTTTTAAAGTTTGTTTTTTAGATTTATTTTATTTTATGAGTATTAGTATTTTGCCTGCATGTGTGTGTGTGAACCACATGAGTGTCTGGTGCCTGCAGGGTTCAGAAGAGGATGTCGTTCCCCAGAGCTGGGGTTGTGTGTGCTTGTAAGCCACCATGAGGATGCTGGGAACTGAATCTGTGTCCTTGAGGATGAATGAGCAATGAGTGCTCTTAACCACTGAGCTATCTCTGCAGTCCCTAGTTTCATTTTTTAAAAATATTGAGTGTGTGTGTGTGTGTGTGTGTGTGTGTGTGTGTGTGTGTGTGTACCTGTATGTGTGTGCAGGTACCTGTAGAGGTCAGAGGGCACATAGCTGTCTGGGAGCTGGCATCACAGGTGCCAGGAAATATCTGACCTGAGTGCTGAGTTCTGAAATCTCATGGTGTAACTATTGGTCTGATAGAACAGTCAGTGTCCCGACTGCAGGGCTGTCTCTCCTACCCAGTCTCATTTTAAATTTTTATTCTTTGAAGTTTTTGTCGTGTGTATTCAGTGTTCATGGTACTTGGCACACAGGACATTTTCATACAAGGACAGTATACTCTGAACGTCTTTCCTCCTGTATCCCCTAACCACACCGTCCTACCTCCTACCATCAGTCCCAGCTGCTCTTTTAAAGAGTTTTGCTTCTGCTTTCATGCCAAGTACATATAATTTTATGTAGCTATACAGAATCTTGGGACCACAAAAGAGAAAAAAAATATACAATCTCATGCCCTCCTCTCTGCCTCCATGGCGTGTAGGCTGGGCCAGGCTGCATGATGTAGGATGGAACTTCCTGCCACTCTTTCGAAGCTTATAAAAACCAGAAACCTTCTTTTAAACATGTTTCATATTATTTTGTTTCTCTATTTGGTAAAGACTTTCTTCATATTTAAGTGTATGTATGTGTGTGGATATGTACAAGTGAAGGCAGTTGCCCTGAGAGACAGGAAGAATGTATTGGATCCTCTGAGATGGAGTTATAGGTGATTGTCAGCCACCTGATGTGGGCACTGGGGCCTGGACTCAGGTGATTGTCAGCCACCTGATGTGCATACTGGGAGCTAAACTCAGAACCTCTGCAAGAGCAGTTTTTATTCTTAACTACTGAGCCATCTCTCTAGCCCCTCATTTTATTTTAAAGTGTGTGTGTGTGTGTGTGTGTGTGTGTGTAGATTTGTGCTTGTGAGTATAGCTAAAAGAGGGTGTTGAATTCCCTGGAGCTGGAGTTACAGACAGTTGTGAGTCACCTGATCTAGGAGCTGGGAACTAAACTTGGGTCCTCTACTAGATGCTGAGCCATCTCTCCAGACCTAAGACACCTTCTTGGTTCTCAGCTTTTTGAGGGAGCAGAAGTCTTTTCTCCCCAGGTTTCAAGTCAAGCTATCCACAGTGCCTATTTCAGAATGCAGCTCCTCTCTGACCTGGAGTCGCCCCACTCCCTTCAGCCCATCTGAAGCCTTGTATCCCAATGCAGCACTGCTCTTGCTCCATTTGGGGCCCCATTGTGCTGTCTTGGGCATGATGCTGTATCTCTTTTACTTGCTCTCCCACTTCAGGGGCCATCATACCCCCATCCTCATCATTGTGAGGCTCTCTTTCCTAATGCTTGAGCTTGCCTCTGGTTTCTCACTGGTGTTGGTAATAACGGCTTCATAAACAGAAGGTATCCCCCATGCTGCCTCTTTAATTTCAGGGAATGCTTTGGAGAAAACTGGTGTTAGCTCTTTAAATGGTCTGTAGAACTCATAGTGAATCTGTCTGGCCCTGTTTTGTTCAGTTGGGAAATTTTAAAAACGTATTGCTTTGAGGGGAGTAGGGACTGTCTCTGACTTTGTTACCTGCTTTTGGGACCCTTGCCTCCTACTGGGTTGCCTCATGCAGCCTTAATAGGAGAGGGGGTGCCTAGTCTTACTGCAACTGGATAAGCCATGGCTGGCTGATATCCTGCACATTTTTGAAGAGAAAGGGGGAGTGGATGGGAGGAGGAGGTAGGATAGAGGAGGGACTGGGAAGGGAGGAGGATGGGATGAAGGGAGGGATAAAGTGGAAACTATGACCAGGATGGGAAAATATTAATAAAAATATAGAAAAATTACAGCTTTGATTGTATTGCTTTTATAGATATCTTTGTTTGTTTGTTTTGTTTTTGTTTTTGTTTTTAAGACAGGGTTTCTCTGTGTGGCCCTGGCTGTCTTGGAACTCATTCTATAGACCAGGCTGGCCTCAAACTCACAGAGATCCACCTGCCTCTGCCTCCCTAGTTATAGTGCTCGGATCAAAGGTGTGCACCACCACTGCCCAGCTTGCTTTTATAGATATCTTAATTGTTTATGTCTTCTTAGTTTAATCTCAGTAGGTCTTATATAGCTAGACAGATATACATTTCATTTAGATTTCTCAGGTTTATTGGAATATAATTTTCTCAGGTATGTCTTAATGATTTTCTAAATTTCATTGATATCTCTTTTAATTGTCCCATTTTTACCGCTACTTTTGTTAATTTGGGTCGACTTTCTTCTTAGCTCATTTGGCTAAAGGTTTGAGAACCTTGTTTATCTTTTGAAAGAGCCAATTCTTCTTTGTTTCATCAATTCTTTGTAGATTTTTAAATTTCTTGTCTAATATTTGCCATAATTTTAATTCTTTGTTTCAATGTGCTGATTTCAGTTTTGGCTTCCTCTTGTTTCTCAATGACTTAAGGTGCCATAATGAAATTATTTTTTTGGTATCTCTCTGATTTTTAAAGAAGAGATATATTTATTTTATTTTATGATGTATGAATATTTGACAAATGTATGTGCATGCACCATGAGCATGCATGGCACTCACAGAGACCATAAAAGGGCATCATGGGTGGTTGTGAGTCACCATGTGGGTGCTGGGAACCAAAGCCCAGGCCTTTCTTTGTAAGAGCAGCCAGTGCTCTTAACGAGTGAAAAACAATCTGATTTCTTTTTTAAATGAAGGCACCTAGTTATAAACATCCCCCTAGAACTGCTTTTATTATATCCTATAGCTTTTGGTGGGTTTGATTTCTTTTTCACTGATGCTGGGGAATTTCTCATTCCAATCTGATTTCTTCAGTGGCTCATTGTCATTCAGCAGGTGTTGTTCAGTTTCCATGTGTTTGCACAGTTCTATGGCATCTCCTTGTCCTGATTTCTAACTATTCCATTGCAGTCAGATAGAACATATGAAATCACTTCAAGTTCCTATTTTGAAAATACAGCAACAGTCACATCACATTGTCTCTTCAACTCCAGTGTTTTATGATGTGAAGGAACACTGATGATACTGTGTGCTGCACTCCAGTGCCAGTTACTGTGGGGGTGATGGAGAGAATCAGAGCAGAGGGAGACTAATGACCACAGAGGGATGAAACCAGAAAGGGCAGCTTAGCAGTGTGGAGCTCTTGAGCTCAGTCCTGACCACTCACATCATGTGGGAGTGGCCCACATCTCCTGGGATTCTAGCTCCAGGGGACCCTATGCTTCTGACCTCTCATTGGCACCTGTACTCATGCGCATGACCCCTGCTGTGGACACATGATTATAACAAAAATCTTAAAAAAGAAAGGGGCAGTAAGGACATGGGGGGTGAAACAGCTGTGACTTATGCAGGCTGAAAAGACAGAAGAGATGCAACCAGATGACTTAGTCCTGCTCTCAGGAGGTAATGGTTCCATCCTTTTCTGGTGTTCCTTCCTAGGCTCCAGATGTCCATCACATCCCATGTTCCTTCCTGGGCTCCAGATATCTGTCACATCCTGTGTTCCTTCAGATGTCTGTCACATCCTGGGTGGTCTTTTGTAAGGTTAGATCACAGATGCTTCACTCATCAGTGAAAGACTCTTCAGTGGTAGGGATACATATGCTGGTCTAGCCCCTGAGCAGTACTTCCTGATAGTCAGTGGATGCTTGGAAGCCTTGTCTGTTTCCTTGCAGTCTCCGTCTCTGACAAGGTTTCTGTCTTGCTGAATATAGCATAGTTCAGACTCAGTTTCTCCGCACAGTATAGAGCTGTTCTGCTGGCTAGAATTTAGTGTATATTACTCTGATGCTTACTCTGGGTTTTTTAAGTGTGCAGTTCACAAATGAACAAATGATATGGGGTGGTCAAGGTTCTCTCGGAGGGGCCTCTTAAAATTATATTTATTTATTTGTCTGTAGTGTAAATGTGTGTATAAGTGCACGTGCGTGCACACGTGTGTGTGTGTGTGTGTGTGTGTGTGTGTGTGTATATGTGTGTGTGTGTGTGTGTGTGTGTGTGTGTGTGTGTGAATGTGGTATGGTGTGCAAGTGTCCCACAGAGAGGAACTTGTGGGCATCTGTTTTCTCCTTTTACCATATAGAGTGAGGATTGAACTCAGGTCATCAGGCTTGGCAGCAGTCCTCTTACTTGCTGAGCATCTCATCAGCCCAGAAAAGGCATTTTAAAGAGTGACTTCCTGCCATTGCTCTGGTGGAGTGTCTAGGAGAGAGGTTTCCCCAGAGCCTCCCTTCACTGTTGGTGCTGCCTTTTGCTTTCCTCCTCCTCCTCCTCCTCCTCCTCCTCCTCCTCCTCCTCCTCCTCCTCCTCCTCTTTCTCCTTCTGCTCTCTCTCTCTCTCTCTCTCTCTCTCTCTCTCTCTCTCTCTCTCTCTCTCTCTCTCCCTCTCCCTCTCTCTCTCCCTCTCTCCTCTTTAGAGTCATTTACGAATGTCTATTTCTGGGCCTGTGAGATGGCTCAGCATACAGGGGCTCACTGCCAAGCCTGACAGTTTGAGTTCCATCCCTGGCTACCACATAGTTAAAGGAAAGGACTCACTCACCTCCACATTTGTACCATGACACACCTTTACCACCCTCTCCCCTCTCAATAAATAAATGTAAAATAAAGTCTGTTGACTAAAGTACAGTGCTGGTTTCCTGAGGCTCTGTCTTATGGTATGGCTATGATCACCCCTTCACCTTGAGATGGGAAAGCTCTCCAAACCATGCCATCCCTCTGAGACAGATTCTGCTTTGGAAAGTTCTCTATTTTGTTTCTGGAAAATGGTGAATTTTTGTCAGCTTTCTCGCTCTTCTGAAGCTGTTACTGAACTTCCAGCACTTTATTCCTAGAAGTTCTAGCAGACCATGTTGTATGACACCCATCACCTCTCAACCATGTTTAGCAGACCATGTTGTGTGACACCTATCACCTCTCATGCATGTTTAGCAGACCATGTTGTGTGACACCCATCAACCCCTCATCCATGTTTAGCAGACCATGTTGTGTGACACCCATCACCTCTCATGCATGTTTAGCAGACCATGTTGTGTGACACCCATCACCTCTCATCCATGTTAAGCAGACCATGCTGTGTGACATCCATCACCTCTCATGCATGTTTAGCAGACCATGCTGTGTGACACCCATCACCCCACATCCATGTTTAGCAGACTATGCTGTGTGACACCCATCACCTCTCATCCATGTTTAGCAGACTATGCTGTGTGACATCCATCACCTCCATGTATGTTTAGCAGACCATGCTGTGTGACATCCATCACCTCTCATGCATGTTTAGCAGACCATGCTGTGTGACACCCATCACCTCTCATCCATGTTTAGCAGACTATGCTGTGTGACATCCATCACCTCCATGTATGTTTAGCAGACCATGCTGAGTGACATCCATCAACTCTCATGCATGTTTAGCAGACCATGCTGTGTGACATCCATCACCCCTCATCCATGTTTAGCAGACCAAGTCATGTGATATCCATCACTTCTTATCCATGTTTAGCAGACAGTGTTGTGTGACATCCATCACCTCTTATTCATGTTTAGCAGGTCATGCTGTATGACCATTGTCACCTCACATCCATGTTATCATTAGACTTTCAATTTTCTCTTTACTGCCTCCACTAGGTTTGCAGGTGGATTTTGGGGGCATAATTTCTGTATCAGTTACTTGTCTTATTGTTATGACAAACTACCCTACAAAAGCATCTTGAGAAAGGGCTTATTTTGGCTCACAGTTTGAGCGCACAGTTTATTATAGTGAAGGCAGGCAGTAGGAGGGTGAGGCATCTGGTCACATTGCAGCTACCATCAAGAAGCAGAGAGATGAATGCTGGTGCTCAGCTTACTTTCTCCTTTGAATTCTTTTTAATTGTTTGGGAATTTCATACTTGTAAATGTATACAATATACTTTCCTCATACTCAACTTCTAGTCCTCTCCCACTCTATCTCTCCAATCTCTTCCTCACTTTTCTTCAGTTTGGGGGCCCCACCACATAGGACAGTGATGCCTACATTCAGGGTGGGTCTTCCCTTTTTATTAATTTAATCTAGATAACTTCTAGACAGATGCCCAGGGATCTGTTTCCATGGTGATTCTAAATCTCATCTAATTGATGGTCCAGATTAGCCATCACATTTTTATCTAAAATAATCTTGCATAAAAAGTTTTATATATGTGATAAGGAAGGTGGGAGAGCACACCATCAGGAGGAGTGGATGCTGGTAGTCTGCTCTTCCCACAAGCTTAGCAATAATCCCTGTAGATACCCTTGGAAATGAGCTACTCCAGGCTGTGCCTCAGGAATGTGACCAACTGCTTCTGTGTCATGGGCTTGGAGATCAACAGACTCCAAGGGTGGAGGCCAAGGAGTCAATCATACTGTTTTGGCTAACTTGCTCCAAAAAACTCTCCAAATGTAAATTTCTTTCTTTCTTTCTTTCTTTCTTTCTTTCTTTCTTTCTTTCTTTCTTTCTTTCTTTCTTTCTTTCTTTCTTTCTTTCTCTTTCTCTCTTTCTTTCTCTATCTATCTATCTATCTATCTATCTATATCTATCTATCTATCTATTTTTTTTTTTTGAGACAGCATTTCTCTGTGTAGTTTTTGTGCCTGTCGTGGATCTCTGTCTATAGACCAGGCTGGCCTCGAACTCACAGTGATCCACCTGCCTCTGCCTCCCAAGTGCTGGGATTAAAGGCAGGCACTACCACCGCCCAGCCTTCACTTTTTCTTTTATTAAACGAATTAAAATTTATTATTTTTTCTTTTGATAGGTTCCTATATATCTGTAGTGCATTTTGATTACTATCTTCCTCACATATTATTTCCCTCTCACTCCCATTATCCCCACCTGCACAATTCCCTTTCCCCGGTTCATGTCTGTTTTGTTTTGTAACTCATTGCCCCTTTTCTAGAATCCATCAGGACTCCTAGTTCAACAGGGGAAGGGCAGTGCTGCATGGTTTCTCCCTTATCTATGATTGGCTGTTAATAGACCCATCTTGTTCAGGCCTATTGCAGGTAGCCCTTGCTGCGATGAGGCCATGATTGCATGGGTTGTGTCATGCCCACAGAGTAGCGTTTCTTCTCCCTTTCCTCTCCTCTCTTCTGCATTCTTCCCTTAGAGGGAGTGGTATGAATGTGTAGAGACTCACAGAGATTTCCTAGTGAGAACTTACTCAGGGTCTGAGATCTGAGCTTGCTTTACTCAGCAGAGCTGTATGAGGGGATGATTGGACCACGGGTGTGGTTACCAGGTATTTGGAACAATGTGCACTTGGCTGTGCAGTATGCTTTGATTTAGCAAGGAGGAGGTCTTTTGCCTTGCCACTTGGCATTGTTAGAAAAAGCCATTTTGAAGAGACAGAAGGGCGTGGTGGATTTTGATCCAGATCCTCCTGAAGCTATCTTGTGTTTCTGTCTGTCTCCTCTCTGCTATCTTTCTATCTAAAAGTTTCTTCTTCTTCTCTCTTCCTCATAGGAACCCTTGAAAAGGTGGGAGCTGGCCTCCCACATGAATTGTGGAGTTGAAGGCTGAGTGATTGATTAACCATCACTTATTCTCAGTATTTTGAACAGCCATGCATCTCTGCATTCACTGTCTTTCATTACAAAGGAAAGTTTCTCTGATTAAGGCAGAGTAGCAATCCCTATGAGTATGAGCATACATATCTAGAAAGCATCTTGGTAGTGTGTCAGTTGAGCCAACAATAGCAAACTCTACCCCACCCGCATCCCACTCCTAACCTACCCCCACCCTACCCCTCATCCCACCCCTCACAGCACCTGAGACCTACTTAGCCTGTTTATTTTTTTCGCCTTCTTTACTTTTTATGCAACAGGGTCTCATTGCATAGCCCCGGATGGCCCAGAACATGCTATATAGACCAGGCTGGCCTTAAGTGCACAGAGGTGGGCCTGCCTTTGCCTCTTAAGTGCCAGTATTGAAGGCCTGTGCCACCATACTCTGCTCAGCCATGGGTGTTTAACCTGGTTTATGGTACCATGACTCTCTTTTTCCATTACTTTTTAAAATCTGCTTTATGGAGACACTACTTGCACACCATATAACTCACCCATTTTGAGTGTACAGTTCAATATCCTGCAGAACATTTACTACTTACACAATCAATATAAATTCTAAAGCATTTTCTTTACCTTATAAAGAAACACAGCAACCACCAACAGTCACTCTTCATTTCTACTCAACCTTTTTGGTCCTAGACAGCCATAAATGTACATTTTCCTCTATGGATTTGCTTAACACATTTTATGAAAATGAAACCATTTAAATGTAGCCTTTTATGGCTGGCTTCCTCTACTTAGTGTTACGTTTTTAATGTTTATTCATGGTTCCTGTATAAGCATTTCGTTTTTAGTACTACATAATATTCCACTATGTGGCTATATTTCTATATATCATATTTTATCTATTCATTAATTAGTTGGTGGACATTAGAATAATTTCCACTTTTGGTCCATTGTGAAAAACTGGTTTAAAACATTCAAATTTGAGTTTTCTGTGCCCCTATATATTCATTTCTTTTGATTCTAAAACTGAGATTGTTTCATCATATGGCAACTCCATATTTAGTATCTGAGAGATTTCCAAACCATTTTCTGAAGTATGTAGGACCTTTTACAGCACCTCTCTTCCCACCACAGTGTGTGAGAGTTCTGGATTCTTCCCATCATCACCAGGATGGGTGTTGTTTGTCTCTAATCCATCTTCTTGAACATGACTCCTTGTGTCTCAGGTTTCTCTGGGTTTTGGCCAAACTCCAAGGTGGCCATTGTTGTGGCTTAACTGTACCCTCTCTCAACGTCATACATTGAAGTTTTAATCCTCTATTTGCTGGTTTTAGAATGTACAGCCTCTTGGAGGTGATGAGGTCATGTGGTAGATATCTCATGAATCTCTAGATATCTTTAGAGCCCCCCTAAAAGACATCAGGGGTCCCTTGGTCCCTCAACTGTGTAAAGACTTATCTAGAAAATACCTTATAGGGTCAGACAGTAGACCCTAGTAGACATCATATCTGTCTTAATGTTGGCCTTCAAGCAGTAAAATTCTGTTGTTTAAACATTACCCAGTATGACAGTCTGTGGTGGTTTGGATAAGAATGGTCCCTTAAGTGTCATACGTTTGAATGCTTGGTCAACAGGGAGTGGTACTATTTGAAAGGATTAAAAGGATTAGCAGGTGTAGCCTTGTTGGAGGAAATGTGTCACAGGGGGTAGTGTTGTGTGATATTTTGTTTGTGTTCTGGCAAATAAAACTTGCTTGGAGTCAGAGGGCAGAGCTAGCCACTAACTAATCATAGAGGTCTGGATGTTTGTACAGAGAGGAACAGGAAGGGATAAGGTGAGGTGGAGACAGGATGTCGGCCCTTTTGGTCAGAGGACCTAGAGAGGTAGGAAATGACTTGCTTCTCTGATCTTTTGCATTTTATTCCAATATCTGACTCCTGGTTTTTATTGATAAGATTAATTAAATTTATGTTTCAGGGAGGGCCTTGAGTTTCAAAAGCCCATGCCGAACCCAGAGACTCGTTTGCTGCCTACAGATCAGGATGTAGCTCTTAGCTACTGCTCCAGCACCTGCCTGCATGCATCCATGCTCCCCACCATTATGATAATAGACTAAACCTCTGAAACTGTAAGCAAACACCAACTCTTCTAAGAGTAGTCTTGGTCACAGTGTCTCTTCACAGCAATAGTACAGTGGCTGAGACATAGACTGTCAACTTGGCGGGATTTGGAATAATCCTGGAGACAAGGCTCCAGGAATGTCAGTGACAGATCATCTTGATTGGGTTAAGTAAAGGGGCAAACCCACCTTAAAAATGTGTGGTTTCATTCTCTGGAGGGACATGCTGTGAAGGGGTACCCTTCCTGGGCTTTTGTCTTCCCTTCTCTATTCTTGTAATTTTCTAGCCTGGAAAAAGGTGACATTTAATTTTGATTAGCTGAGCCACCTGGAGAAGAGACTCTCTGACCTCTCAAAGTGTTAGGTTTTTATGCAGGGAGCACCATGAAGTGTCACTGAGGCTGGGGTGGGCCTTTCAGTGGTGCACCCATGTTTGTGTTATTCATTCCCTGAAATCACCCCTGTACTTCTGTAAATAACCTCAAGAAATGCTGGTTTGTAGGGTTAGATTTAGGTAGAATCATTGTTTTTGTCTGTTCTTGGCTCCTTATCTGGGGTGAGTAGATATTTGTATCACATTTCCCCAAGAAAACTCACAACAGCTGTCTCTCTCTCACTCTTCACCTTTTTAAAAAAACTTTTGTTGGGCAGTGGTGGCACATGCCTTTAACCCCAGCACTCAGGAGGCAGAGGCAGGCAGATCTCTGTGAGTTCAAGGCCAGCCTGGGCTACAGAGTGAGTTCCAGGGAAGGTGCAAAGCTACACAGAGAAACCCTGTCTCGGGGGGGGGGGGGGGGGGACAAAACAACAACAAAAACCCAAACAATAAACAAAAACCCTTCCTTTTTATTTATTCTTTGTGTCTTTCACATAATGCATAGTGATCCCATTCATCTCCATGTCCCTTCATATCTGCCCTCTGCCTTTACAACCTCCCCCACAAAATAAAATAAAGTAAAACAAAATTTAAGAGAGGGGGGAAAAGGAAAATCATGTCATGGAAGCTTCAGTGTGACATAGTGAGTCACACAGTACAACACTTTGTCCATTCATCTTTACTTGCAAGTGTTCATTGCGAAGGGTCATTGGTCTGGCTGAGGCCTCTGCTTCTGCTACACTATCAGTGCTGGACCCTCATGGGATTCCTCTTGGATGTCTAGTTGTTGTCCTGTGTCTTGGAGATCCTGCAGCTTTGGACCTGCAGGATGTGCCTCTTCATGTACTCCAGCAAATCATTGATGGGGTGGGCCGACTCATAACCTGGTTCTGGGCCTGGGTAGTTGCCAGCTTGGTCAGCCCACCAGCTCTAACTCATATTCACCACTAGAGTGAGCTCACCAGCATCACCCTGTCTAGTTCATCCCTTGCAGCCATGAGCAAGGGGCAGGTCCTGTTCTCCGATTTTGAAGCCCTCAGGGCCAGCTCACCTACACTTACACCATCAGGGCCAGCTCTACTGTGTTGCCCAGGTAAGGTCTAGGGTCTATTCTCCCAAGTGCTGCAGCTTGTGAGGGGCCAGGGCAGCTCTCCTGCTCTTAGGTCCTCAGGGCCAGCTCTCCCAACTGCCACAGGTGGTGAGGGAGGGAGGGTGGCTCTCCCTCTCCCATGCCACCACATCACAGATGAGGGGTGGAGCCATAGCTCTCAAGCTCAGGTTCTCAGAGCAACTCACCCAACCCCCATCAATAGGGTCAGTTCTACTGTGATGCCCAGGGGAGGTAGGGCCTGTTTCCTGAGTGCTATAGCTGGTAAGGGGAGGGTCAGCTCCCTCATCTTCCACAGGTGGCAAGGGTGAGGTGGGGAGGGCATCTTTCCCTTACCCATGCCACTATATGGCAGACAAGTGGGAAGAAACTCACTCTCCCATCCTTGTACCCTCAGGGCCAGCTCATCCACACCCCCTCTAACAAGATCAGCTCTAATGTGCTGCCCAGGTGAGGTGTAGGACCCCCTCTCCGAAGTTCTGCAGCTGGTAAGGGACAGGACCAGTTCTCCTCTTGGCCTTCTGTGGTATCAGGAATCATGGACATCAACAAAGACCTTGGCTGCAACAGGGACATGAACCCAGACATGGGCCCTGGCAGCAGCCAAGGTCCAGACATCACCATGGCCTTGGGTAGCAATCAAGCCACCCAGCTCACTTCTTGCACCTCTGTGGATATGCCGCTGTTCACAGAACATGAACCATTCTCTCTCTCTCTCTCTCTCTCTCTCTCTCTCTCTCTCTCTCTCTCTCCCCCCCCCCCCCTACCACACCATACTTTTGCTCACCATAATAGTGACCTACTGTCTGGTGCCATGAGGTACTGGGGGGCCTCTCTCTCTCTCTCCCCCATACCACACCATACTTTTGCTCACCATAATAGTGACCTACTGTCTGGTGCCATGAGGTACTGGGGGGCCTCCTGTTTTTTCTCCTCAGTACCTGGGCTGGACTGCCCAGGGCACGTGTATGGGACCCCTTGTTCCTCTCAGCCCATGATGGTGATGGGTAGGACCATGCTTTCTCCTTTGCACCCTAGGTGTTTATTTTTGAGACAGTGTTCCCCCAATGACCCTGGAGCTCACTGATTCGCTTAGACTGACTGGCTGTCAAGACCCGGGTTCTCCCAGGATTCCCATCTCTGCTTCCCAAATGCATGTGCCACTGTATTTGTTTGTTTGTTTGTTTGTTTTTAATGTGAGTCTGGGGATCAAACTCATGTCTTTGTGCTTGTACAGCACATAATTCACCCACTGAGATAGCACCACAGACCCTGAGAAGTTTTGTGTAGCTTTAGTGGTGTAGTTTGTACAATGATGATAGAGAAGTTTTTTCCAAACATAGGATTTACAATACTGAAAGTTTTTAATTATGTATGTATGCAGTAAATGCATTATCATGGCACCTAAAATTCAAATATAACTAATGTCTCCCTAAATATCAACTCCAACTACAGTTTTCTTAAATACTCTTGTTTTTGCTATCTCTTTTCATATCTCTTCCTTATATATTTGAATACTGATACTATGTATTGAAAGAAAAACAGGTTTATTTTCTTTCTATGTGAGTATAATTACTCTTTTTCTTTTTCAACCAATTTTTGCATGCATAGGTGTGTATGGTGTGTGTGTATGTGTGGACATGTGTATGAGGAGGTCTAAGGTCTTTGTCAGGGGTCTTACTTGATTGTGCTCTGCCTTATTTATTGAGACAGAATCTTTCAGTTGAATTTGGAATCAGCCAGCTTGACTCTGAATATTAGAATGATAGGAAGGTTACCATGCCCACGTGGCATTTATGTGGTTTATGTGAAGCAAGCACTATCCACTGAGCCATCTTCTCAGCCCTGAGTGTGATTACTCTCCATGTGTTATCTTAAAGATTTATTTTTTTCACTTAATACCATCTTTAAGGTCTTTCATAACAGCCCAGTTATACTTACCTAATTACCTTTTAATTGGTACCTAATATTCCATAGAATAGAAGCATCACAGGTTATTGGGCCAGATTCCTATGAATGGATTTTTGTGTGTATGCACATCTGGGTGTAGTGTATATACATGTGTATGTGTGAGGTGTGTATATGTTTGTCTATATATGTCTGTGTAGTGTGTATGTATACGGAGTGTGTGTGTAATATGTATGTATATGTTTATAGTGTATGTGTGCAGTGTATATGCATGTATATGTGTGAGGTGGGTGTGTATCTGTGTGTCTCTGTATATGTGTGAGATGTGTGTGTCTGTGTGCCTGTGTATATGTGTGTAGTGTGTATACAGTGTATGTGTGAAATGTGTGTGTCTGTGTGCCTCTATATATGTGTGCAGTATGAATATACTGTATGTGTGAGGTTCATATATGTGTGAAGGCTAGAGAAGGATATTCAGTGTTCTTATCACCACCTTTTCTGCTTTATTCCTTTGAGTCAGGGTTTCTCACTGAACCTGGAATGAGGATGACAGCTAGTTACGAGCTCAGCAGTTCTCCTGTCTCTACCCACAACTGACTGAGGTTACAGGTTTGCATGACATGCCTTGGCCATAGTGCTGGGAATTCTGACCCGGGTTCTCATGCTTGCACAGCAAGTGCACTTCTCCACTGAGCCATCTCCTAGCTCCTGAATTCTTAGTTTTGTTATAAACTATGATTTATGGAATATTCTGGTATTTGTCTTGGCTGGCATCTGTAGTCTCCTAGTGTTTGCATAACATTTGTCCAGGACCTTCTAATTTTCATAGTCTCTATTGAGAAGTCTGGTGTTAGTCTGAGGGGTCTGCCTTTATAAGTTACTTGGCTTTTTTCCTTTGTGGCTCTTAATATTTTTTCTTTGTTCTGTATGTTAGTGGTTTGATTATTATGTGGCAAGGGGACTTTTTTTTTTTTTTTTTTTTTTATCCAGCCTATTTGGTGTTCTTTAAGCTTCTGGTATCTTCATAAGTATTTCTTTCTTTAGGTTAGGAAACTTTTCTTCTATGATTTTGTTGAATATATTTTCCGTGCCTTTGAGTTGGTATTCTTCTCCATCTTCTATCCCTATTATTCTTAGGTTTGGTCTTTTCTTGGCGTCCCAAATTTCCTGGATGTTTGTGTTATGACATTTTTGGCTTTAGTGTTTTCTTTTACTGACAAATCTACTTTTTCTATTGTGTCTTCAACATCAGAGGTTCTCTGTTCCATCTCTTACTCTGTGTTGCTTATGCTTACAAAGCTATAGTTCCCGTTTGTTTAGTCAGATTTTCTATTTCCAGCATTCCTTCAGTTTGAGTCTTCTTTGTTGTCTCGATTTTAATTTTCAAATATTCAACTGTTTCCTTCATCTGTTTAATTACTTTTTCTTGGCTTTCTTTGATTTCTTACAAATTTTTGTTTGTTTTTTTCTTCCATTTCTTTAAGGGATTTTTTTAAATTTCCTGTTTAAGGGAGTTTTCTTTTTAATTTCCTCTTTAAGGGCCTCTATCCTCTTCTTAAAGTCATTTTTAGGGTTGATTTCTTCTGCTTCTTCTGCATTGGTATGTTCAGGTCTTGCAGGTGTAGAATCACTAGGTTCTGATGTTGTCATATAGGTCTTTATGTTGTTGCCTGTATTTTTGCACTTGTGTCTACTCATCTCTTCCTCTGCTCAGTGCAGGTGGTGTTTGTGTCTGAGGGTGCCTCTCTTGTTCTAATCAATAGTCTTGGCACACTGGGAATTCTTGGTCAAATTGGTGCTGCTGGGTTCTGTTTCTCTGGGAGCAGCTTAATCCAATCAGTGTTAGTGGGGTCTATCTCAGGGAGCAGTTGTTCCCAATCTGTGCAGGGTGGGCTTATGGCTCAAGTGGTTGTTGGTGTCACATGGAATGGTTTTCATGGTGAGAGGGCATGGAAAGAGGCTGCTGTCCAGTTCCTGGGGCTCCAATGGCTGTTCCCAGTTGGTGGAGGGTGGCCTTATGATTCTGGTGGTTGTTGTGTTTGCAGCGGTTGTTTTTGTTGTTGTTATTGTTTTGTTGTTTTTTTGGTGAGGGAGCAGGGAAGGGTACCTGCCTGGTCCCTAGCACTCCAATGGTTGGGGCTTAGGGGCTAGAGACATGGTCTGCTGGTCTGGATATTGGGCCTTACCTGTTCCCAGTAGGTGTAGGATGGGCTTATGACTCTGGTGATCTGGTCTGGGGGCTGAATGGCTCCTTCTCTTGCATTCTTGGGTCGTTTTACTCACATACCAACTCCTCAGCTGATCTTGTTTCCTCAGACTGCAGGATGTTGGCTTCTGAAACCTCTCCCGAATGGATCTCAGATGAACAGGTTGATCAGCAAGGTAATCTCACCAACACCTCCTAGTTCTTGGGCTTCACAAGATCAGCAGCTGGGTCCCAGGTCAGCCTCGGTCAGAATGTTCCAGTCTGTCATTGATATTTGTCTCTTTATGCATATAAACAAGGGTGTTTCCAGAGACGGCTCAGAAGAGGAATTATTGAACCCAAATATGTTTGCATTTGACATTTTAACACAGTATTAATTTCATTTTCTGTGGCCATGATAAAATACCTTGACAAAAGAAACTTAAGGGAGAAAGGGTTTATTTAGCTCGTAATTCCAGGTTGTAGTCCATCACTGCAGGGAAGTTAAGGTACAGTAAGTTGAGGCAGCAAGTCATAGCACATCCACAGTCAAGAGCAAAGAGCAATGAATGCATGCAAGTTTGTGCTCAGCTTGCCTTCACCACCTCTTCAGGATCCCCTGCCTAGGGAATGATAGCACACCACAGTGGGCGGGTCTTCCCACATCAACTAACAATCATGACAATCTCACACAGTCATGCCCATAAGCTGACATAATGTAGATAATCCTTCTTTGAGACGTCATTCCTAGGTGATTCTCTATTGTGTCAAGTTGACAATTAACAGAAACTATCACACATAGGTTACCAATTGTCCCTCTGGAGTCCCAAACTAGATTATGCTATTCAATGTACTTTAATGAAGGACCATAATTGTTTTCAGTCTCTACCCCTGGAGATCAGGACATTCTTCTTCATTTCTTTGAGAATTATTGATTGATAATTCAGTAAGAGACTAATCACTGGGTTTTCTCACCCAGAGAAATCTATGTTTAAAGGCCTGCTTCTAACTGTGGGCTAAAACATACTGCTTTCTCTTGAAGTAATTTCAGGCACCAGTGAACAAGGAAGGGAGGACTTTGGAGGGTGTGGGGGCCATTATGTGCCCCTGAGATTACTCTGTCCTGGTTGCTGACAATGCACATGTAACTTTCCTCCCCTTTGGCTGTGGGAGGTAGGGAGACTGCTGCTGTGGCAGGGGGGATCAAATGCTTTGGGGAACTAAGCACTTGGGAAAATCAGGCCCACATTCAAAGTTCAAATCAGAATGAAGAGGCCTTCAGAGTCATATGAAGCTTCTGGTATATCCACAGAGGGCTATGGTGGGGCATGGTACCACAGCCTCTCCTGATAGGATCCCAGAGCTACAGAGAGGGCACTCCATCCAGTGATGTTCCAAGGACCCTAGAAGAGCAGGAAGGTTGATGTCAGTCACATGGGAGGGGCATCATCAGCCTAAAATTAGGAGACTGGCAAGAACAGGCTGAGGCCATTCAGAATAGACCCTGGAAAGTAGATAAGGAAGCTGGCCAGGAGGGGCAGGCCAGGATGGCCACACCAGCAGGTGGCCTGCAGTAGTTTTGTGGGGTGCTGGCCCCTGGCTCAAGGTGGCTGGATAGTTTAGGGGCTCAGATCTGTGCATGTGAGTGGATGGTGAGGTAGGGAAGGAGTGTAGGATAAACTATTGTGCAGGGCAATCTCAGAGCAACTCTGGGGGCGGAACTTAACATCATTCCACTAAGCAGAAGCCAGGCACAAGAGTTCTCATGGTCAGAGTCGAGGTTTACATTCATTCTGTCCAACTCAGTGCCAGGGAGCACGCAGTAGTGAAAGTGCCTGTCTGTCCAGACATCTGTCCTTTTGGTTGGTGTACAAAGTTGTGATGGGTGCATGGTGGCTATTCAACAAGCTCTTGGTAAATGTTGTAGTTTCATTTCTGCTGCTGTGGTAAAATGCATAAGGGAGAAAAGGCGATGTTAGGTCACAGGTCCAGGTCCCTCCATCACTGCAGGGAAGTCACAGAACGAGGGCCCTGAGGGAATTGTTCATGTCACATTTATAATCAGGAAAGAGAGTAACAAATGCAGGACACCTGTGTTCAGCTCAACTTTTCCATTCTTACTCAGTTTAGGATTCCCTGCCTAGGGAACTGTGCTACTCACAATAGGAGAGTCTTCCTACCTTAATTAATGTAATCATGATAATCCCCTACAGATATGCTCACAGGTCAACCAGACCTTGACAATCCCTCATGGAGACTCTTCCCGGGTCATTCAATATTGTGTCAAAGTGGGATGCACAATTAAAACTAACCATCACAGTAACCAAGCAAATGAAAGACAGGAAAAGCTTCCTGGTTATGAGGAGTCACCCTTGTGACAGGGACAGAACCGGAAGTAGAATCTTGTTGGGTGCAAAGCTGTAAGCACAACCAGGAGGTAATGGAGAAGAGAAACTTACTACTTGCAGTAAGGGGAGTACTAAGTTGTGCCTCCCTCAACAACCAAAGCAGGGGGACCTTCACAATGGAAACTCATACATGGTCACACAGAGCCATACATGGCAAACTCATTATCACACATAGAGGTGAACCTACATACTACTTTCAGGGCAAAAGCTCTGGTTCTGGAAGTTCCAAAGGACTAGGCTTGACCACTTGTCCCAATATGTCAATTAAAGATAAATTATGATGGAAAGAAAGGAAAGGAAAGTTAGGCTGAGTATGGTAGTATACGCCTGCAACCCCAGTACCTGGGAAGCAGAAGCAGGAAGAGTGTGGTGAGTTCACAGCCAGCTTGCTCTACACAGCAAACTTCAGACCACCTAGGGTTATACAATGGGACCCTGTCTTAAAGGGGAAACCAAAAGAAGAGTTGTCATACGCTGTCGGATAAGCTCTTTATAAACTGTGAAGATGTGTTTGTTTTACCTCATCTGTTTCAGTCACCTTCTGATTTGTTTAATGAAGAGCTGAATGGGCAACAGCTAGGCAATATAGGAAAGGCAGGACTTCCAAGGGGGAGAGAGGAACTTGGGGGAAGAATCAGAGAGGTGGAGATCCGCCAGCCACACATGGAAGAAGTGGGCTGCATGGTTCTGAGCAGAGGTAATGAGCCATGAGCAGTTAGGAACAGGCCTAAGCTAGGGCCAAGCTTTCATAATTAATAATGTCTCCATGTCATTATTCAGGAGCTGTTATTCCAACAAAAGGCGTGCTATGGTCATATACTGGGAAGAAGAGCAGATAAAGTATCCTGGTCATCCTATGTCTGTCTTTGGGGCTCATGTGAGTTTTAGCTTTAAATGGAGGAAGAACCACAGCAGAGGGGTAAGAGGCATGCATAGTCAGCAGTCTTAGTCAAGGTGTGGTCAGGTTGATGAAGCTTTGGTTCTGGTGCTGCACAGTGGTTCAAGAAGTTGTAGTCACAGCCATTGCTTAGGGCAAGAGTCCAAGAATATGAAAAATTGTAAGCCCATAGCCTGATAATGGCCTTAAAACAAGCTACCTGACCCTTCACCCTACATTCTCCCAGACATGGGAAAGCAGTTAGAGCAGCCCCAGGCTATGTAAACATCTTGAACTAATACTCTGTAATCAATTATGACACCCAGAGTGCACTCCATAAGAGTTGTAGACTCTAACCCTAAGAATGCATTCCTGAGAGGCCAAAATCCTGATATGTATTCTCTGTCCTGTGTATAATCTTTAGCTATAAAAAGGTGTTGAAGCCTCTCATCAGGGTCACAAAACCAAATAACTCTCTGTGGCCCTAACTAGTTAGTTAATAGACTTCGGTGGTCTGCTCCTTGTTATTTTATTCAGGACCCAACACTGTCTTTGTACCTTCAGGCTTGAAGGGAGACAATCCTGGTCAGGTCAGCAGACACTCCTTAGAGAATACCATGCTTGTGTAGAGTCAAGCAGGATCAGGTATCTAGCTCTAAAGAACGGACACAGACACAAAATGCAGGTAGATGTGCTAGTCTTCCACCTGCTGTTAGCTTCCTTGTGGCCCAAGTCAAGGAATCAGTGCTTTCTACCCATGGCATCTTCTGAGCATCTGAACCAGGCATCTTAAACATGCTCAGTGGATGTTATGCTTTTCCATTCATTGCATGTTGGAAAAAGTGATCAACTTCTATTGTAGTAAGTCTACGTTATATCAGCTAAAAAGAGTGTGTCAGGATTACTCTGCAATTAGGAAGCTGCTTGTAACTTTCTCCAGTTCCTTTTATTATAACCATCTGGTAAGGATGGTGGCATCCTAAAAACAGACTTTTCTGACCCTCCCTTGGGTTATCTGGACTTTCCCCAGGAATCTTATTCTAGGAGAAGGAAAAGGATGAGCCATTTGTGTCTGCTAGAGGAGGAGCTTGTCTCTGGGAAGAGATTTCACACAGTTCTGACTGGTTGTCAGACCACCCATGACCTATGGGTAAGACTGCAGCCAAACAAAGATGGTGGGCTCGCCCATACCTTGACCAAGACTGCAGCCAGACAAAGGTGATAGCAGGCCCACACTTTAACCAAGACTGCTTAGCAATGTTCACATCTTATGCCTGATATGAGCTTGAGGGTCACTGGATTTTGTTCCTCTGCCTAGTATGATCCTAGTGACTGGACTCTCTTCTCTGCTTTTCACTGACACTTGACCTTTTGAACCTGGTTTGTTAGCACTGCCAGGGCTTGTGTTCTGACTCACAGCTCTGATAATACTATCTAATATAACCAGCAAATTTAGAGACAGACTCACCATAGTTTAAAGGGAGCAGCACATTTTTCCTAAGTGTTCAGATATTTGTCCCTTTATGTACCTGCCTAATGGCTAATAGACCCTCCCTTACCTCTGAGAAGGTCATCCTGATGTTGAAGTTGTCATGGAGACAACTTGAGGCAACATGAGTGCTCCTCATCAAAGCCCACTCAGAAAATGCTCCTGTGTTCTGACAAGAGGAACTCATCTCAATGTGGGAGGTGAAGAGGCCAGAGCTCCCACTCACTCTGAGTGTTAGTGCTGAGGGCTCAGCTGGGGATTCAGTGGCAGGTGTGATGGAGTTCTCAGAACTGAGACTGAATGTCTTCTCCAGTTTGGGGAGGAATTAGTCTCAAAAACAATGTTTAACAGTTGTGTTTCATCTATTTTTGTGTGTACATGCATTTGTGTGTATGTCTGTCTGGCATGTGCAAGTGTGTCTGCATGAGGAGGCTAGAGGTCAGTCTTGGGTGTTTTTCTCAGTTACTATTCATCTTGATCTTTGGAGACAGGGACTCTTGCTGGCTATAGGGCTTTCCAATTAGACCAGACTGGCCAGCCAGAGAGCCTTAGGGGCTATCCAGTTTTCCCTTCTTCAGTCCTAGGATTACAAGGATATATTGCTATGCTAGATTTTTTTTTTAAATGTGAGTTCTAGAGAATCAAAGGGAGGTCCATATGTGTGTGCAGCAAGCACTTTCCCAAAAGACTCATCTGCTCAGCCTCTCTTCATCCATTTCCCCCTCTTCTCCTGTTACCTGTATGACTCGTCTAATGCTACCATGTACTGCACCCCACTCTCCACACACTGCTTGAGTAGGATTGAGGGTTTAGCCAGTTTATGGAGGAGAGAGTTGAGGCTCAGCAACAATATCACCTTCTGGAGGTCACTGAGATGCAATCGACCACACACCTTTCAGCTTCCCTCTTGCTTCACTGTGGAAGTTCAGAATTCTCTCGACATCTGTCATTGACTTCTGGGCTCTGAGGTGAAAGGACACTTATGTAGGAGATGCCATCGATTCCTGCCTGGTGAAGTGTACTATTCACGAGACTCTTGGCTGAACTATAGGCATAAATCACACTATGGCCTTCTGTCCAGTGACCTATGAATGATTGACATTAGCTTTTTCACTATATGCCCCTAGTGTACTTGCTTTCAGAAGAGCAAGCTTGCTTTTGGCATAGGAGGGGTTCCTAGGTCAGAAATTGGGAAATTATCTTCTGGAAAACAAGAGGATAACCCAGGGCTCAGCAGAACTTCCGTCTTATTCAGGACACTGCCTTAGAGTTGGTCCTTCACTTATTCACCTCCAGATACTGAAATAAAAATGGCCACCATTTGACAGATGGCTCCTGTGTAAGCAGGATCTCTAGAGGAGTAGAAGTGAAGGATGGATGTATACTGGAAGGAGAGTTATTAGGTTGCCTTGAACAATACAACTTGGGCGGTCTAACAGTGGAGAGGATGAGAATCCAGGAGTTGCTTAGCTCATGAATATGTTCCCAAGTGGTGCATAAGGCCTGGAGAAATCCTGTAGAATCACAGTTAGAGTAGGGTGGAAAGCTGGAGAATATGGCTTCTCATGTCAGGGAAGGGTTTCCTCCTTGTCAGTTAATCCTTCCTGAAAACACCCTCACAGATCCACTCTGACTCTTAGTTGGTTTTACATCCAATCAAGTTGATGATCAAGATTGACTATCATAGCTCTCTTGGGCTGGGTCTCATAAATTACATACACACTCATACATACATCCACACATCCACACATACATACTTTGACACATACACCACACATAGATACATCCACACATATATACATCCATAATCCATCCATCCATCTATATATACACAGATACATATACAAACACACATATATTCATAACAAATTCATACATTCACCCATCCATTCATATACACATACATCCGTACATCCATACTTCGACACATATACCCACACATAGATACATCCACACTAGATATATCCCTATCTATCTATCTATCTATCTATCTATCTATCTATCTATCTATCTATCTACACATCCACAATCCATCCATCTATCTATCTATCTATATCTATCTATCTATCTATGTATATATATACATACAGATATATATATACAAACACACATATATCTATAACAAAGCCATACATCCACACATGCACACATACATATCTATCTACCCCTCCAATCACATACACATACATATACAATACTATAGCACAAACCCTAAAATGACCTTTTAATAAAAACCCCAGAGCCAAATATTGGGGTAAATGCTGAAAGATAAGAGAGACAAAGGAACAAGTCACAGCCACCTCTTACCTCTAGGACTCCTCAGCCTGAAAAGCTTCAGCCAAAAAAAAACTTTAGTTCCTGCTTCCTCATGCCTTATATACCTTTCTCTGCCCAGCCATCTCTTCCTAGTGCTGGGATTAAAGGTATGTGACTCCCAAGTACTGGGATTAAAGGTGTGTGCCACCACTGCCTGGCTCTGTTTCTCTCCTAGACTGAAGTCCAGGGTGGCTTTGAATTCACTGAGATTCAGATGGATCTCTGCCTCCTGAGGACTAGGATTAAAGGTGTGTGCCACCACTGCCTGACATCTATGTTTAATCTAGTGGCTTGTTCTGTTCTGTGATCTTCAGGAAAATTTTATTAGGGTAAACAATATATCACCACAAACACATATACACACATCCACACATACATCCATACAATACATACACATACATACATACATACATGTACACACATACATACATACACACTTATGTGTGGTCTGATCATGACTAAATCCTCACTGTATAATTACTTCTCCCCTTTTGCTCATAAGGAAACAGATTTGACATTGTGGTTGTTTGAATGTAATTGGCCCCAATAAGCTCACAGGGAGTGGCACTATTAGGAGGTGTGACCTTGTTGGAGTGGGTGTAGGACTTTTGGAGATAATGTGTCACTGGAGGTGAGCTTTGAGGTTTCAAATGCTCAAGTCAGGCCTGATGTCTCTCTCTCTTCCTGCTGCCTGCCAATCCAGATGTAGAACTCTCAGCTCCTTCTCCATCACCATGTCTGCCTACTTGCTGCCATGCTTCCCACAATGATAATAATAGACTAAACCTCTGAACTGTAAGCCAGCCCCAATTAAATGCTTTCCTTGATAAGAGCTCCCACAGTCATGGTGTCTTTTCACAGCAATAGAAACCCCAATGAAGTCAGTTATGGTATATTAGAGAGTCCTGCTGCTAGTAAGAACAGGAGCCAAGTAAGAACAGGTTTTGCCAAGTCTAGTTGCCTCCAAAGCCTTCATTTTATCCTCTAGACACTGAAGAATACCACCAGGCCCTTGCCACAAGATCCTGTTGTCATAAAGGTGCCTTTAGAATGATTTGCTAAACCCCAGGAAAGATCACAGGTTCATGGAGGGAAGAGAACTAACATTGAGTTAATGTCTACTCTTCACATCCCCTGTCCATGTTCTTCCTCTTCTCTTACATCAGCCCTGTGAAAATAGGTCACAAACCTGCTTCATTATAAAAACAATTGCATCAATGGGAAAAAGCTTTTAGAAGCCAAGGAGTTTGGGACTTGCAATTACAGTTACATTTTAGAAAGTGTTTTTCAAAAATGAAGATTAAGAAAAACTATGATAGCCATGACCACCCCCCCAAAAAAAAAAATCTATAAGCTGAAAGTAGCAGACACACCACCAAAGAAACCCTGAATGGTGCTGGAAAACCAATCCTAAATTAGAAGGCTCCTGGTGAGCCCTCTGCTGATTCTTTCAAAAGCTTGAAAGTGAATGGAAGTGTCTTCTCTCCTCTGAGCATGTGACTACTTGGTGAATAATCCGAGCTCTCAACTGTCCATACAATCAATTTCCCCTTAGACTACACCACCACGCTCAACATCAAGGAAATGAATGTAGTAATGTTCTTCATTCATGGCACAAATGCTTCCCAGATGATCAGTTTCCCATGCTACAGTCAAGGGGCCACGGGCCATGGGGCTCTACAGGGCTCTGCTTCCTTGGGAGCCTGTTTAGAGGTTCTGTGGAAGGAGGTACAGCTACTCATTGGGGAATAGCACCCTCTATGACCTAGTGTGCAGCCTCAGGGGGATGCAGACAGTGTAGTGAAGGAGAAAGGAGACACTCACCTACTCAACCAGATCAGTGGAATCAGCTCCATCAGTAGTGTGGCAGACATCACAGCCTGATGCCTATTCAGCGGATCAGCAGAACCAGCTCCATCAATGGGGTGCAGACATCACAGTCAGATTTTGCTCTCATCCCTTAGCTTCCTCTCTGAAGTAGCTGCTTCCTTGATGATTTGGTCTTGTTACAGGTGTAGATTTGAGTCAAGAGGGACAGCTGAGATATCAAGATTTTTGTGTCCTGGAACAGGTCCTGTGTCTTCATCAGGACAACTGGTCAGTGTGAATAAAAGTCCTTGGAAATAATACTCCTTTCCAACAAACCTTTAGTAAGGTTGTTAACTAGTTAGAACCTCAATGATTATAACATTGGTGAGTTATAATTTGGCTCTGGACCTACAACATTCCAATTCATCTTGTATCTTTTCAGCTCCCTTCATGGCCATTCCTTGTCCACTTCTGTGTCTGACCTAACTTTCTTGAAACTAACAGATGAAATCTTGATGGACCACTAGCTTCCACCAATGTCACCAGCTAGCATCTAAAGCCAATAGCAGAGGTTCCCCCACTTCACTGTAACCCACCTTCCTGGTGTTTCCATCATATTTAAAAAGATCCTTCACCATGACTCTTTGTTCCCTTACTATGGAACTGTTACTGGCTTAGAACACGGTGATCAATCAGGTCACCTAAATCTGTGTAACCAGGTCATGGCCACTCAATCTGACTGTGGGGAGGCCCAAAACAGCTTGACCACACAGCTGCCATTGGCAGGCTTAGAGGCCCAGACATAGCTTCTGGCAGGCAACACCTGGACTTAGGAAAAGCCATAAGCTGACCCCACCCAGTGGAGCCTGCATCTAGAGGAAATATTTGCTATTCCAAACATTCCTTATAACCCCTAGACAAATGTCAGCCAATCAGGGTCCTGAACCCTGGAAATCCCTTCACCCCAACCTCTGCTAGGGTAAAAACCCCACCCTGCCAGGGCTTTGGGCTATATGTACTCATCGCTATGTTGGACAGAGAGCCCAAGCTCCGAGATTGACAATAAAGGCTCTTTGCTTTCATACTGATCTCTATAGTGGTCTTTTGGGGGTGGGGTCTCTATGATCTGGACATAACAACTCCAGAATACATTGTTTCTTAGCCTCTTTGGGTTGTGAGCTGTGTTTTTGTTCTGACATCTATGCCAGCATCTGTATGAGTTCAACTGAAACAGAAATAAAAAATTAAAATCTTGCCCCAGCTTCACGCCTTTAATCCCAGCACTCAGGAGGCAGAGCCAAGTGCATCTCTGTGAGTTTGAGATCAGCCTCAAACTGAAACAGCCAGAGCTATCTAGAGAGAAACAAAACAAAGCAAAATACTCAAATAAACAAACAAAAAACATAAAAGCAAAATAAAACCTCTCCTGAACATTTTTGCTTCCTCTGCCTTCAAGCTAGTGTGATTAAATGGGGCAGAACAGGCCACCAGGGACACCAATAACATCTTGAAAATTTACTCTTAACTGATTAGAAAATCCAGTCTCTCCAAAGAAAACAGGCTCATTTATCACATCCCCAGAATGCTGCTGGAGGATAGGGCAGAGAGCAGAGAAAGACAGATGGGGGAAAACCTCACACACAGTGGTAGAAGAAACTGTGCTTTTACTTCCTGGCAATTAATTCACTTGGTCTTTGGTAAATGACAGCAGAGGCAGGACATCTCTGAAGTGGAAAAAGGAAGGAGACTGTGGGCCCCTGTCAGGACAGATGCAGATCCCCTACACATCCCAGAGGAGCCTGAAAGAGGGACACTCCCTCTTCTCTCCAGTGGCTCCACGTGTTTTAAAGCCTGTCTGGGAGCCCTAGGCATGGGCCACTGAAGGACAGGGAGGAAATCCTTGTTGGTGGCTAGTCTTCATTGTCAGCCTGGTTGGACATGAAATCCATTAACAGAAACACTGCTGGGCACACCTGTGAGGCCATTTCCAGGAAGGATTAACTGTGAGGAGGGACATGTTTCCTGTGTGGGAAGCACCATCTGGAAAGCAGTGTTCTGTTTGCTTGCCTTGGCTTCTTATTGTCGAGTGCATCCTTATATTGGTACTGCTCTGGCCTCCATCTTTTACTAATACCAACACCCGGCTTCTTTAGTGTTCCAACATGGACTGATGACCAGTTCTTCAAGAATCCTACAGGTCTGTGAGGGCAGACTTGGCCTCCAGAGGCATATAGCCCCAAACATCAAGCAAGTAACTGCTGAGCTCTTTGCACTCTGGGAGAGCTGGGTATTACCCAGCTGGTATTCTGTAAGTCAACCAAATAGATCCCTTTTTATAATATATGTTCATCCTATTGGTTCAATTCATCTTGAGAAATTTGAATACTACAATTATTTTCTCTCTGTATACCATTTTTTCTACACTCCACACTTCTGAGGAAAAAACATAGGTGTTAACTTTTGTGTGTCCCATTTTCTTTTTAAAATATTCATTTATTTATTTTTATTCTCTGAAAATTTCATACTTGTATACAATCCATCTCAATCCTTTTCTTCTGTATGTCTTCTTGCTCCTGGTTCCTCTACAGCCACTCGGCTTCTTTCTGCCCTAATACATTAGGATGGTTAACTTTAATTACACACTTGACATAACATAGCATCACCTGAGAAGAGCGTCTCGAGGCAGAATTGCCAATATTAGGTTGGCCTGTGGGCATGCCTGTGGGGGACTGTTTAATTAAGTTAATTAATGTAACCCATTCTGGACCAGGAGCCTTCACTTGGTGACTAGCAATACCAGTTGGGCTCTGTCTCCCGTCATTTGGCAACTACACTTCACCTCCACATATGTATATTTAGGAAGCCTCTACTGTAGTAGGTTTCCATACGACCCCTCATATGGCCCTCAGTTTTAGCTGTTCCTCTCCATATTACTTCCCTTACTTTTTCTCTCCCCATTTGATACTTAGAGTCCCCCTCCCTCCACCTCACTCATTACTGTCTATTCTGTTTCCCCTTTCTAGGGAGACGCATCGCCCCCACCTCCCCTCCAGTCTCCTACTCTACACCTAACTTCTGTAATTTTAGGGATGCTACTTTTAGTGAAGCCTTAAAAGCTAACGTCCATATATACTCACATACCATATTGATCTTTTCGGGTCTGGGTTACTTCACTCAGACTGAATTTTTTTTCTACTTCCATCCATTTGCCTTCAAATTTCATGGATTCAGTATTTTAGTGGCTGAGTAATATTCCATTGTGTAAATGTATTACATTTTCTTTATCCTTTCATCCATTGATGAACATCTAGTCTATTTCCAATTTCTGGCTTTTGTGTGTAGAGCAGCAATGAACACTGTTGAGTAAGTGTCTCTGCAGTAGGATGAAGTATCCTTTGGGTACATGCCTAAGAGCGGTATAGCTGGATCCTGAGGTAGATCTATTCCCAGCTTCCCAGGGAACCATCACACAGATGTCCATAGTGGCTGTACAAGTTGCTGGCCCACCAGCAATGTGTGAGTGTTCCTCCTACTTTACATCTTTGCCAGCATGAGCTGTCATTGGTTTTATTGATCTTAGCCATTCTGAGTGGTTTAAGATGAAATCTCAAAGTAGTTTTGATTTGCATTTCCCTGATGACTAAGGTATTGAACATTTCTGTGATTCTCAGCCATTTGTATTTCATCTTTTGGTAACTCTCTGTTTAGATCTGTACCTCATTTTTAATTGGGTTGTTTGATTAGTTGATGTCCAGTTTTTTTTTTTTATTTTTTTATCATTTCTAAATTTCAGACATCAGCTTTATGTCATATGTGTAGTTGGTCAAAATCTTTCCCATTCTGTCAGCTGCTGCTTTGTACTAATGATGGTATCCTTTGCCATGCAGAAGCTTTTCAGTTTCATGAGGTCCCATTTATTAATAGTTGATTTTGGTTCCTGTGCTAACGATGTTCTGTTCAGAAAGTTTTCCTGTGCCGATGAGTTCAAGACCATCTCTCACTTTCTCTTCTATTACAGCCAGTTCTTGTAAGAGTGAGTTGCTATAAAACCACTAGTTGATGGGCCAGTGAGATGTTTCAGGCAGTGAAGATGACAGACGACCTGAGTTTGTGACTCACCTGAGACTCAATGGCAGGAGGAGAAAACTGAGTCTCACACTTTGTCTTCTTATCTTCACCCACATGCCTGATCCCCCATGCACAACAAAAACAGCCATTGATGCAGCTCCTTCCTCTTGGCTGTTTTCTTCTCCTCCTCTTCCTCCACTTCCTCCCTTCCTCTTTGCCTCCCCTTTTCTTTCCTGCTTGTCCTTTCTCCTCTGTCTCTTTCTGTTACTCTTTTTGTGCGTTTAACTTTTCAGACAAGGTCTCATTCTAAAACCCAGGCTGTGAACTCACTCTGTAGTCCAGTTTGAACCAGAGGCAACTCTCTTGCCTCACCCTCCCAGGTGCTGGGATTACAGGCTTGAGCCACTAGTCTTGGCTCAATGCTTCTCTCAGCATCTCCTTGGTTTAGGTGGTGGAGAATAGACAATGGAGAGAGAATAGAAGTGTACACCACCTGCCAGAAGGCAGAAATCACCCAGGCCCACACATCACACACCACCTGTTAGCGTGGCAAGAAGTTCTCCTGTACTAGGGTCAGGACAAGGTCACTCTAGACACTTAACTTGGGTAGGGTGCTATGAAATAGCTGTGGCAAACTGCTAAGGACTGGCTTTATAAGATTTGCCTTAGCATTTTGGGTGAATTGGTTATTCCTTGAATTTAACATTCAACAATTTGTGTTTTGGAGAATTAACTTTTGTAGTGGATAGCCATCCCAGCATTGGCCTGGAAGTTCCAACCCCCATTGAGGCTTTGGTAATGGTCACACCCACAAGGCAGGGCGGAGGAGGAAGTGGAAGACCCAGGATCAAGAGGAGGTCTCTCTCTTGGTTTTGGGATGCTGGACGCAGGAGGTAGACTGAGCAGAGTTCTCCAAAGGACACCGCCAGACTGCGCCATAATTTTGCCAGACCCTGCAACCTATCCCTTCATTTGTAAGTTACCTCACAAACTTTCTCTCAATCGACTTTTGGGCAATTTGCTACAGCCCACAGCTTCTATCCCAAGTAGCTTATTAAAGAACTTCTTGTGAACAAATGTAGAACAATCCCTGCAAAGGATTCCTGCTGATGCAATTTGTACCCACCTCTTTAAATAGCCAGCTCTCCTGCCTTATTTTTTCATCCATTAGCTTTTGTCATGGTCCAGCTTAGCCTTTCCTTTAGTATCCCTGGTGACAGCACTCACCTCTGACCTCTGGCATTCAAACCCGTGAATGTAGAGGTCATATAAACCCTTCTGCATAAAACCTTTTTGTCTGTGAAATAGTGTTTCCCCTCTTTCAGTGAGGACTCAGAATTTGTGTACATATGTGTGTGCGTATATATGTGAGTATGTGCAAGAGCATGTGTAGGTGAATGTTTGAGTGTGTGTATGTGTGTGTGTATGTATGTATATGTTTGTGAGTGTGTATGTGGGATAGAGTGTGCATGCACTTGATTGTGTGTGTATGTGTGGGTGCCAGAGTTGATGCTGGGTGTCTTTTCCTGTCACTGTTCTTATTTACTGACACAGGTCTCTCACTGAACCGGAGCTCACTGATTTGACAGGTAAGCCCCAGGGATCCTCTTGGCCCCACCTCTCAAGTGCTGAGTTAAGATGTTTGCCACTATGCTCATCATTTTTTTGGGTTCAGAGGATTGAACATCTATCACAATGCTTGCAAGACAGGTATTCTCCCAACTGAGCCCCCTCCTATCCCCCATAGTTGGAATGCTAAAGTGAGAGTTTCACTGCCTTGAGCTGCGCGATCACACTGATCTTTTTATGGAGCAAGCGTTCTTTCTCGGAGGCTGGGTGGACACTGTCTTTGTTGGCATTCAGATTCTCCCCTTTGGGTCTCCCAATCTCAGCTATCATTTCCTCTCCTTTGGCTCCCACAACCTACCTCATCCTGTGGTGGTCTCTGAGTTTCGTTTTTCGTAGTTATGATAAAATATCCTGACATAAGCTACTTAAGACAGGGAGTGTTTCTTTTTGCCACAGTTGAGGGTACAGCCCATCATGGTGGGGGAAGTGACAGCCAAGAACAGAGATGAGACAGCTGCTTAGGTCCTTCTCCTGTGAAGGTCTAGACTTAACTTTATAGGCTCCATCTTAGGGAAGGGTTACCATCTTAGACCACCTAGTGACCGAGGGCTGTACTCAATTCCAGGAAGAACCTTGGGAATGTGCTATGACAGCAAAATTCAAACAGATACCCTAGAAGCAGCCAATTAAGATACGGGGCAGTAAAGTTTAACAAGATCCAGATGTTCCTGCAGACATCCTGTTGGCAGATTATGGCCCTTGCAGATATCCAGATAATCCTGTCAGCAGATTGTGTTTTCACCCTGAATATTTAACCAACACTTACAAAAATTGCCTTGCCCCATATCCCTTTACCCAATCCAGAAATGCCAAGGCATGTAACTCCTGGCCTGCATTTATTTTTTTCCTTTAAAAATTATCCCACACTTGAGCTCGGGGCCATATTCCCTCTATCTGCTGTGTCAGAGTGTAGGGCTGTCGTCCGGGTTCAAACCTGAATATAATAAAAACCCTTGTGTGCTTGCATCAGAAACTGGCTCCTTGGTGGTCTCTGGGAGCTTCAGGACACAGGTGCAACACTGTAATCACACAGTCCAGGGTCCCAGTCAGGGAATGCTGCCACAGGAATGCAACCAAGATGCTGGCCCCACCCCCAGGCATGCTCTGAACAGGTCCATCTTCCAGGTGATTCTAGATTCTGCCAAATGAACAACACCCCAGGTAAGAAGTGCTTTGTCCCTTGGGAATTCCCCTGCCTTTATCAGTGTGGCCTTTGTAGCCAGGCACTGATCTATCTGGGCTGAGCTTTTGATAGCAGCTTGTTTGGGTCCATCTTCTCCTTGATGTACCCAAGCAGGTTTGAGGACTGTGTGAGGAAAGCCTTTGTGGGTCCTGGGGGACCTGTGAAGGGGCAGCTGTTCCCTCCATTGCTTCTCCAGGGCCTCTGGAGCACAGAGCCTTCTCCTAGTCCTACAGCTTTTGTGGGGCTCCTTTGTGACCCACTCTGGTAACGTGCAGAGTTTACACATGAGTAGAATGGCTTTCAAAAGATTCTGCCCAAATTCCCTCTGCTTCATTCCATATTTATTGACTGAGTGCCCAGCGCTGTGCTCCATGCTGTGAGAGACACACAAGAGAGCTAGCTGATACAACCCAAGGAAGCACAGCATGCTCCCTGGGGGCAGGAGACCAGTGCATGGGGCACACAGAACAGGAATCGATTCAGTGCTGCGAACAAATGAATAACAGCATTGAGGGTTCTGAGAGAATTCTGCAGGGAGGTGAGGAGGGACCACAGAAATCTGGCTGGAGGAGAGAGAATGGATTCCAGGCAACTCCAGTGACTGATGGGAAGGATTTGGGCATAATGGAGAGGAAGAGAGGCCTTCAAACAGAGAAGGGGAGGGTGGAGAGTGAACATGTAGAGCACTGAGGAGGACAGTGATGGTAGGAATAGGCCAGTGGGCAGAGGCCATCTTGACCCCTCTAAGTCATTCTTCACAATGGCTTGGCAGTAAATGTGATTTCATTTGAAATGTGTCACCACCATCATCACCATGTAGTTAGAGTTTTCCTGCCTGGCCCACAGTCAGGACAAATCTCTCTTACCTGCCAGTCCCACAGTCGCTCAGACCCAACCAAGAAAGCACACAGAAACTTATATAGCTTATAAACTGTATGGCCATTGCAGGCTGCTTGTTATCTACCTTTTCTATCTTAAATTAACCCATTTCTGTTAATCTATACTTTGCCACATGGCGTGTGGCTCTCCAGTGTCTTTACATGTTGCTTCTCATGGCGGCGGCTGGCGGTGTCTCTCCCCAGCCTTCTACATCCCAGAATTCTCTTTCTTCTCTCTTGTCCCGCCTATACTTCCTGCCTGGCCACTGGCCAATCAGAATTTTATTTACACAGAGCGATATCCACAGCACTTCCCCCCCCCCTTTTTTTTTTAAGGAAGGTTTTAACTTTTACATAGTACAATTACATAAAACAATTATCAAGCAAGAATTACAGTTACAATATTAAAGAAGATATCCTATCTACCTTATATTTGTGAGTCTAAGGTTTTATATCTAACTTATCTTGCATCATAACTGAGGAAATTATAACTATCTAGTCTTCAACCATATCAAAGACCTCAGAAGGATATAATATTACCTGAGAACCAGGAGAAGGATGCAAGCAACTTTCGGGAGTCTTGCAGGGTAGACAGAGACAGCTGGCAGCCTGAACAGTCACCTAATGTTCCTTTGTAAAGTTGGGGCATTTGTCTTCAGCCCACAGGGCTAGAGTCTCTCGGTCACTTCTCTCAGTGTCCCGTAGAATGTCTGTCAGTTTCCTCTATGAAGCAGGAGCCTGAGGACCATTTTGTCAAGCAAAGTTCAGTGGTCACCTTTCTATGGGTCCTGTATGTCCAGTTGATCGAGCAGTCCAGGCAAGAACAGTTTCTTGCCCAAATGGCTATTTTTGCCAAGGTGAAGATAAACTCCATATGAAGTGTCTTCAATGCCCATCCTCCTCTCTGAAGTAAATCGGTGCTGCCAGGAGCAGACATGTCTCATTGTTCCGAAAGTCTAAATTTTAAAAATATTTTAAATGCCATATTCTGAAGGTCTTTGAAGTATTTGAAGATTACCTATCTGTCTGAAATATCTCTATGTATACCCAGAAGACTTAACTAACATGGCTATGAGTATGATTATCACAGATGATTAATTATTAATCTATTTTTAATTATCCATTACAATTTTAAATGAGCTATACAAACATAATACCTTAAACACAAGTAGAAATATATACATAGTATAACAAAATTAACTTTAAGTTTGTATCAATAGACTAAAATCTATACCAATGTAAAACATTTTAAACAAATTGTTGCTCTTTAGAAGTAAGTTCCTTAATCTACCCTTTCATCCTTTATATCTGTATCATTTTGTTGCTCTTTAGAAGTAAGTTCCTTAATCTACCCTTTCATCCTTTATATCTGTATCATTTCCCCTTTTCTTCTTTAGAAAGAGATCTCATTTATAATCAAACTGCTTTAAAGAAAAATATTGGTTTTTCTCTGTCCCATACCAGAGGGCTCTTCTGATTTGGGACACAAGAATCTCTTAACCTTTTCTTTTAGCAATATGTCTGGGTTTAGAGAAAGAGTGAGCCAATTCCATCTCCAAAGCCAGCTTGATAATTTTGGAAATGTGGGCGTAGTTTCTCTTACTACTTCCTGCTGGAGGGGGGCGCTGTATCTTATGGGGACAAAAAGAAAATTTTAGGATTATGGAGTAGTCCATTAGAGTGAACCTCTGAGCCAGTTGCCTTGAAACCATTCTGGATGTTGGATCATCTGAGCCATGGTGTCATTGGAGACCTTTCAGGTTGTCTTGGCTGATCAAACCTGATGTATCTTAATCTGGAACAAATCCACAGCCTCTGACTTTCTGTGGAAACAAAAGCAGAGACTCTTTTCCAAAGCAACATATCCTTATATCCAAATTTTGAAGTCAAGTTACCTTTAAAATTTACATATTTATTTAACTCAACAGCTTTTACAATCAAATCTTTTTCTTCAGTTAAAAATCCCAAAGACAACATAAACCAGATTCTCTGTGTAATATCCATCTTTGTAAGCCTGAAATGCCGCTGTGGCTGTTGGCTCCACCCACCTCAGCTTCCCAACATGGTGGTGGTGCAGTTTACTGCCAGCTCTGGGTCTAGAGCCATGTGTACCATCAACTATCAGAAGCAGTTCTATCAAAGCAGTGCATAGCCCAGAAATCTTTTTTTTTTTTTAACTAGCAAAGGCTAAATCCACCATGCAGCAGAGTAAAGTGCCGCTTGTAGACTCCTCATTCCCGCCACACGCATGTCAGACGCACATGCCAGAAACCCGCCATAGTAGCTCAAAACGGCAGGCTGCCGCTAACTTAAGAAAGACAACTAGGAAGCTGTTTTTAGCTCTGTTTTAGAATCTTTTTTTCTCAGGTTTTAGGTGGAATTTCTTGCCAACACGTTGGGCGCCATTTGTAGTTAGAGTTTTCCTGCCTGGCCCACAGTCAGGACAAATCTCTCTTACCCGCCAGTCCCACAGTCGCTCAGACCCAACCAAGAAAGCACACAGAAACTTATATAGCTTATAAACTGTATGGCCATGGCAGGCTGCTTGTTATCTACCTTTTCTATCTTAAATTAACCCATTTCTGTTAATCTATACTTTGCCACATGGCGTGTGGCTTACCAGTGTCTTTACATGTTGCTTCTCATGGCGGCGGCTGGCGGTGTCTCTCCCCAGCCTTCTACTTCCCAGAATTTTCTTCTCTCTTGTCCTGCCTATACTTCCTGCCTGGCCACTGGCCAATCAGAACTTTATTTACACAGAGCGATATCCACAGCATCACCATCAGCATTAGTTACAAGTTTTGGTAGCATTTGAAAATAATTAGAATAAATTGTAACAATTTACATGTCCTTGAGATTTTTTGACAATGTTTTTTCAAATTTATATATTCAAAGTAAAATTTGTGTGTGTGTGCTCATGAGTGAGTGAATGAGTTGTGTTTGTTTTTGTGTCGGGGGTGGGGTGGGGATGGGGGAGAAAACGGGTATGTGGGTCAGAGGTCAACCTCAGGAGTTACATTCTTCAGGCACCATGTTGTTTTGGATGTAGGGTCTCTCACTAGACTGGAGCTTGCCAAGCCAGCACTAGGCTGGCTAACCAGTGAGCCCCAGGGATCCACCTATGTCTACCTCTCCAGTACTGTGATTAGAAACATGCATCACCATGCCTGGCTTTTTTATGTGATTTCTAGGGTTTGGACTCAGGCCCATGGGCTTGTGTTGCAAGCAGTTTACTGACTGAGCTCTCTGTCCAGGCCTAAAGGGGAATTTCTGATGTTTATTTCTCCATCTGTGCTCCTCATGACAGGATGACCCAGGCCACTGTGAATGCCTGAAAGTATTTGATGGAAGCATTGATTAGACCCAAGTGGCTTGGAATTTCTAGATACAAGAAAGCCTGAGCTGGTACAGTGTAAGGAGTTTTATTGATTGTTTCAGAGTGGGTGGCACTGTCCATATCTTCACAGGAATGGGTGCATTTGTAAAAGGAAAAATACCGTAACAACCAGAACCCAAACATCAAAAGAAAACTCCATGGAAATCTTCAGTGTTTGGATTTCTTTGTCTTAACATTTTGAATTCATTTGAAGCCGATTAGGTCTGCTCTGCTGCACTGGGCACTCTGGCAGTTTTTTCTACCGTTTGAAGGATTTAAAGCTTGCATTCTGGCCAGCTTGCTGCCAGCCAAGACTCTGGGCTTGATGGAGAGCTGGAGTGAGCATCCAGGCCTGGGCAAAGCAGAAGGCTACTTCCATGATGTTATCTGAAAGGTGTGGATTTTTTTTTGTTCAGTCTCAGCAGGGCTCACACCTTGCCTGCATTAGATGTCTGCGTTGGAATCTATAGAGAATTTTCTGAATTGATGAGATTCAGACCCATTAGTATTCCATGTATAACTGTCTTTGAAGCTGCCTAGAGCTCTTTCAAAGGCCTAGATGGTTCCAGGTTCAGTGAAAGACTATTAAAAAATAAGCTGAAGAGAGATGGAGGACGACCTGACACTGAACTTTGTTTTCCACATGAATGTGCACCCCACACCCATGAACACAAATATGTACACATGCATACATATATACCCCCACATTCATAAAACACATATGAATGTATGCATAGAACACACATACCCACGAACATAAATATATACATACACTGAACATAAATATGCACACATACTTAAACATAAATATATATATACACACACCATGAACATATATATGCACACACTATGAACATAAATATATACACACATCATGAACATAAATATGCACACACCATGAACATAAATATGCACATGTGTTGGAAGATCGAATCTCAGTCCCCCATAGTTTCATACTTTATCAGCAGGAATATTCCCAGTCTTTCTGTTTAGCTGTTTGTTTGTTCCTACTCCTCATGGTTACACCATTTCTATAGAACTTTTGCAGTCCTTTATGGGCCTAGAATTTATTTCAAAGAAGTTTGTCTTTTACTTACTACTGCTTATGTATATGGATGTGTGGTGGCTGTGGAGGACAGGAGAGGCATTGGATTCCCTGAAGCTGGAGTTAAAGGCGTTTGTGAGCTGCCCTGATTCAGGTTCTGGGAACCAAACATGTCTTCTGCAAGAGCAGCAAGTACTCTTAACTGCTGAGCCATCTCTCCAGCCCAGGGACAAGGCATTTCTAAAGCCCAATTTACACCAGGTACCAACTTTTCTGTTAGAAATAGACTATATAACATGATACAGACTGTGTATGTTGGTGTGGTAGTTTGAATAGGAACAGCCCCATAGGCTCATAGATTTGAATGCTTGATCATGAGGGAGTGGCACTACTTGGCAGGGATTATAGGAGGTGTGGCCTTGTTGGAGTAGGTGTGACCTTATTGGAGGAAGTGTGTCACTAGGGGTAGGCTTTGGGGTTTCAAATACCCAATCCAGTCCCAGTGACGCTCTTTCTCTGCCTGTTGCTTGTGGTCTGGATGTAGAACTTTCAGCTACCTGTTCAATACCATATCTGACTGCATGCTGTCATGCTTCCCACTATGATGACAATGGTCAGAACCTCTGAAACTATAAGTCAGCTCCAATTAAATGTTTTCCTTTAAGAGTTGCTGTGGTCATGGTGTCTTTCTCTTCATAGCAGTAGAACACTGACAAAGACAATTGGGTAAAAAGATACATATTTTAGATTAATGTACTTCTTTTATAATTGAAGTCATTCTAGGTTTGTATATAGTCAATATAAAGATAATACTAGGATAGAGATGTCCTCAGTGGTAAAGTGCTTGCCTAGCATGAACAAAGCCCTGGATCCAATCATCAACACTTTGGGGAAGAAAAGGGAAAAATTCCCATATGCAGAATGTGGCAGAATTTGTGTATGGTCCTAACACTTGGGAAGAGGATCAGGACACACAGTCATAATCCCAGGGAGTGATGCAGAAAGTAGAAAAATATATAAGGCGTGAAGGCCAGGCACCATAGGTAGTTAAGCATTTAGTTAGTTAAGCATTGGGCTGGTTCAGCATTCAGGCTGTGGAGCAGCACAGTTTAGCTGAGTTTCATGTGGATGAGGACTCAGAAGCTTCCAGCCTGAGGAAACAGGATCACCTGAGGAACTAGCAAGGTGAGATAGCTGTGGCTTATTCTGTGTCTCTGATCTTCCAGCATTCACCCCAATAACTGGCCTCAGGTTTGATATTATTAATAAGACTCTTTAAGAATCCTGCTACAAGGTCATTCTTAGCTACTCAGTGAGTTCAAGGACTGGCTGGTCTGCATGAGACCATGTTTTAAAAGCAAATGAGTGAACAAGTAAATCGACAAGTCATATGTACTTATACACTTTGAAAATACAGAAAAGGAGAAATTTGAGCGATAAAGATCACCAATCTTCCCACAATGTAAAGGTAACTGTTGATAATCAAGTGCATTCCCCTTTGGCTTTTCTTTCCTCAATGCACAGAGCTTTAAAAAGCCTTTACAATCAGATTAGTGTGGAAATTAGATGTTACAGGGTTTGTTTTCATAGATGGATGTTAGTTATTGAATTCCATTTAAGAAGGGGATGTGTGGACTTCGGCTGTTGCATTGTTTGTATTTTTTGTTTTGTTTTGTTTTGTTTTTTTGTTTGTTTTTATCTCAGGAGGACAGGGAGATGCTCAGGCTTTAGTTCCTATTAAATATTGGAAGTTGGGGTGGGGATGTGAGGCTTTTCAGTGAGAAGACACCCATGACACCACAGTTAACAAGAAAAAGCCAGGCAGGTAAAGGTTTAGTTCCATAGGCTCCAGAACCATGTTTGTTAAAGAAAATTGTTATTTGTTCATTTAAGTTAAAAAAACATATTAATCAAGGTAAATTGACTTTGCTGGTTTAAGATGTAAAATGACCTCATTTTCTGTGAGTTCAGTTAAATCATTGATATTTACATTTAACAATAGACACACACACACACACACACACACACACACACACACATATTCTCAGATGTTTGGTGACATGTTCACAGAGGCAAGGTAGCTGGAAAAGAAATCTCCACAGTGACTAACATCGCACTCACACACTTTATTGCTTGCCCATATTCCATGACCACAATGGCTGCCAGAGGGCCTCTGATACCCTCTTTACTTGGGACTAATTGCCAGAGCTGAAGAGAAAAGTTGGAGAAACACCCTGGATATTAAATACTGATATATGTCTTATCAATAATATAATATGTCTTATCAATCCATTTAACCACCCAGCTTTAAACCCATCCATATCTGTCTGCTATTTTTCTCTTTCTCTCTCTCTCTCTCTCTATCTATCTATCTATCATCTAGGTATCTATGTATCTATGTACATATGTATGTATTATGTATCTATCTGTCAATCATATATCACCTACCTATCATCTATCTATCTATCATATATCACCTACCTATCATCTGTCTATCTCTGTATCTATCATCTATGTATGTATGTATGTATGTATGCATATATGTATGTATGTATGTATCTATCTGTCTATCTATCTATCTATCTATCTATCTATCTATTTATGATATATGTGCATGTGCATATATGTGTGAATGTTCACCACAGCAGGTGTGTGGAGGTCAGAGGACAACTTTCTTGAACTGGTTCTTCCATTCTGTAAATCCCAGGGATTGAACTCAGGTTGTCAGGCTTGGCAGGATGTGCTTTTACTGACGGAGCGATATTGCCAGTCCCAATATTGCTATTTTTATGGCCCTGCCACCCTTGAGGGGGCAGGTCTTAATCCCCCCTGCACTTGGGAGTGGAGGCTGAACCCAGGGCAGTGAGCACTACTTGCTGTATGCTGTCACCAGTTTCTGACACATATCAAGGCTTATTCTGCAGCTACAGTTCATTTACCATTTTTCATTTATTTTATTTCTAAGGAAATTGTTGAGGCGTTTTAAATGCACATGTGTGTAAATGAAAATGCATGCATGCGTGTGGGTGCATGTGGATGCCAGAGGACAATTTTGCATGCTATTCTTGGGAATAGCACCCACCTCCTTTGAAATAGGGTCTCTCATTGGCTTGGAACTCAGCAATTAGTTTAGGCTGGCTGGGCAATGAGCCCGGGGATGTGTCTGTCTCTGCCTCCACATGCTGGGACTGTAAGCACCTATTGCCATGCCTGGTATTGTCACATGAGTTCTTGGTAGCAGATTCAGTTCTTGTACTTGAGTGGCAAGTGATTCATGACTGAGTGATCTCCTCAGCCCTGCTGGGTGTTTTAAACCTTGTTCTCTCTCTGATCGTGTTTATGCCAGATGCCAATGTATTTTCAAGTAATTGAGAGCGTTACTTTACCCAAAAACACCAGGAAGCCTCGAATGAGAAAGAAGCCCCAAGGCAAAGGTGCTTACTCGTGTTGGGCAAAACCGCACCATTTTATAAAGCTCTCTCATGTTGGTTAAATTTGTTTTCCAGAACAAAAGCAACCATTTGTCTAGATTCTTGACCTCCCCACCTTCCTAGCTGGTGGAGAGATGGCTTACCTGCAAGAAGGGACTGTGGCTGCTCATCAGTCCTGTGGCATGGAGCCTGTCCCTTCTTCTTAGACATGGAAGGGACCCCACACTCATGCAGGTGGGCCTGCACTCTCCTCACAGTCACACCATGCCGCAGTCTGTCTGTCTGTCCATGGTGCTAATAAATCTAGTAATTCTCTTGCCCCAAAGATCATTTCTCTCAGTGTCCCCTTGAACTCTAAGCCTGAGACCTTTCAGTTAGAATAATATGATTACTGGTAGCTACAAATGTGTTCTTCAGGTCACAGTTTAGAGAGGGAGGTAATGAATAGGTAGATTCTCCTTGGTGGTTCCCAGCCTTTTAGTTCTCTTGGAAGTTTTTTGGCTTTTTCTTTATCATCTAACTGTCCCAACACTTGTCCTGGCCTTGGAAAAGTAATCAGATTTCCTGAGAAAATGGTCACACAACCATCTCATTCATATGTGGAACCCCTGGGAGTTGAGCTCATGGGAGTTAATAGTGGAATAGTGTCACTTAAATGTGACAATGGAGTGCAATTGGTCTGGGCAAGGAAAGATGACATAGCATTGCTTTTAGGGAATGAGGTTTATTTGGAGAAGGGATTTTGAGACAAGATCAAGTCTGTATGTGGGATGGAAAGCATCAGGCAGAAAATAGTACAAACATAGATGAGGCTTCCCTTTAAAACCCACAGAGGAGCTAAGCTTCAGTAAGGGCTGGAGCTATGGCTCAGCACTTATGAACACTTGTTGCTCTTTTGGAGCACCTGAGTTTGATTCCTAGCACTCACATGAAAAGGTATTGATGTCTGGTAGAAACATGATCCAAAGGTAGACAAGGTTTAAAAGGCCTAACAGGAGTATCTGATGTCCTCTTCTGGCCGTTGCTTGCATTTTATTCATGAGCATACACTCCCATACATGTGTATTTTTTTTTTTCCAAATGAGAATAAGAGAGGAGAGAGTCAGTTCCCATGAGAGGGATGGTGGTACTGATGGTGCATCTTTAGAGAAGTGCCCCAAGCCGGGTGGTGGTGGCACACTCTTTTAATCCCAGCACAGGCTGGCAGATCTCTATGAGTTGAGTCCAGCCTGGTCTACTGAGTGAGTTCCAGGAATGCTAGGGCTGTTTCACAGAGAAACCCTGTCTCAAAAAACAAACAAACAAACAAACAAGAAAACAAGCAAACAAAGAGAGAAGTGCCCCAGAGTGGCCTTCAGAAAAAAGCCCCGAAGGAAATTCCTAACTTTTTAACCTTTCATGGGGAGATAGGATTTTTAGTGTCATTGATTTAGCACAACATAGCACACTTGTCAGAGGATGGAAGAGCCAGGTATCATATATTTAGAACTGTCAAGTCACAGCAGAGTGTTTCTTAACCGTTAGTCTTAGTGTTTCTGTTACTGTGCTGAAGCAAGTAACCAAAGGCAAGTTGGAGAGTAAAGGGTTTATTTGACTTATGCTTCCATATCATAGTTCATCATCAGAGAAGTTAGAACAGGAACTCAAGCCAAACAGGAACCTGGAGGCTAGAGCTGATGCAGAGGCCATGGAGGGGTGCTGTTTACTAGCTTGCCCTTTATGGCTTCCCAAGCTTGCTCAGGACAACCAGCCCTGGGGTGACCCCACCCACAATGGACTGGGCCCTTCCACATCAATTACTAAGAAAATGTCCTACAGGCTTGCCTACAGCCTGATCTAATGGAGGCATTTCTCAATTAAGGCTTCCTCTTCTTCAGTGATTCTAGCTGGAGTTAGTTTAGGCTGTGCAATCTAGCTCCTTAGAGTGACTGGTTTCTCAAAGCGGGAGGGCAGCTTCTAGCAACCATCATCAGCTAGGGTGAGGAGAAAAAAGGATTGGAAGTGGCTAGTCAACAAGTGCTTGGAGGTAGCAATATTGGGGAAGTGGGCTTGGAGGTTCTATTGCATAGTGGGTAACTACAGATGGATATGGTGTATTTTTTGGTTGCAGAAAGCAGAAAGGAGTTTGGGCTGTTTTTACAACACTGAAATGATGACCATTATGGGACGTGGTTGTGGTCACTCTGATTTGAACACTGCATAATATATTCATGCATGAAAACATTATATGGTACCCTGTGGTGCTATAGCTGTTCTCTTCCAAGCATAGCACGATCATCCCATTGCCAATTTGGAGTGGAGGAATTGTTGGCATTGTATCAGATGACAACTAATTGAGAAGAACAGTACAGTGACGACTATGTCCATGGTCATGGTGATGGAGCTACTGATACTCTCTAATGGAAGAAGGGAGAGAAGGGTCAGAGGACCCTCACCTAAGTTCTTACTCTCTCCTGCCTTGCCCCGGCTTCAGGTGATTTTGGCAGGATGCTAGAGTATGCAGGAAGTGTAAGGTTAATGGAAAGTGGGACTCTACGGTTCAGTTTCCATGAAGTTGGGACTTGGCAGTGTTGAGCCTATTTTGCCTTCACACAAGCTCTGTAAATAAGCCCAATAAGTTCATGAGTCTGCAAGCTGGAGTTTGGTGAAATGCTTACCTCGGTCTGTCATCATTGTCCTATCTGGGATGAGTAGATACTTGTTCTTATCACCCTAGGAAAAATTAATGCAACACATACTATACTTTTTGTGCTGGCTAGCTTTATGTCAACATGACACAAGCTAGAGTCATTTTGGAAGAGAAAGCCTCAATTGAGAAAAAGTCCCCACAAGATTGGCCTTTAGGCAAACCTATAATTCATTTACTTAAATGAAGATTGGTGTGGGAGGGACCAGCTCACTGGTGCCTGGGTTCTGTAAGAAAGAAGGATGAGCAAGCCATGAGGAGAATGTCAGTAAGCAATGTTCTTCTGTGGCCTCTGCATCAACTTCTGCCTCCAGGTTCCTGCCTTGAGTTCCTGCTCTAAGTTCCCTCGAGATGAAGTATGACCTGAGAGTTGTAAGATGAGGTAAATTCTTCCTCTCCAAGTTATTTTGGTCATGGTATTTTAATACAGCAATAGACACCGAAACAAAGACACCTGTGTATAATTTTATGTGTCAATTTAAAAATAAAATAAAAAGGAACCACACAATCACTCCATGCCTGAATATCATGTCTTCAGGACCTGGTAACCATGCTAGCTGATGGCATGTAGCCTGAGTGACAGCCTTACTTCTGTAGTCAGATTCAAAGATATCCAGGGGGCCCTCACTAAGTGTCAGTCCATTACCATTGCCAGAGACCTAGTTATAGCTGTGAGATGAAGAATCATGGTGGTGCTCAGAAAATTTAATTTTAGAAACATCTGAAAATCCAATGGTTTAAAACACTTTCTAGTGTTTAAATGTCTAGTACACACAGAGATCAGCACATGCTTAAGGCTGTTAAATAAAACCATTTTACTTTTTGGTGTATATGTTTTATTTTATTCATTTTTTATTCATTTTTAATCTATCTATCATCTCTGTGTGTGTGTGTGTGTGTGTGTGTGTGAGAGAGAGAGAGAGAGAGAGAGAGAGAGAGAGAGAGAGAGAGAGAGAGAGAGATCAAGTGCATGGAGATATCAGAGGAGGATATTGAGTGTTGGTCCTTGACCTCCACCTTGTTCATGACAGGATCTCTGTTGTTTTCCCAGCCATGTTTGCCTGGCTAGCTGGGCCATGAGCCTTTGGGGATTCTTCTATCTCCATCCCATCACTTCCTGGAGGAGCACTGGATTTTACAGATGATTGTATTTCACAGTCAGCTTTTTATGTTGAACTCAGGTCCTCACAGTAGTGGAGGGAGATCACTTAACACTCAAGATGCAAATGAAACTTACAAGGTTCAGGAAATAAACAGAACTCAAAATCTCAGGTAGCTCCTGCAAGAAGGCTGACAAGGCTCCTTCTCCAGGCTCTCCAAGCAGTAACAGTGGCTGCAGTAAAGAGACATTCTGACCAGCTGAACTACCTGTAAATGGTGCAGGGAGCTCCAAGGATGCAGCTTGTAGTGGTAGTGCACTACCACCACCAGTTCACCATGTCCGAGCAAGGGCTGTGGATTAAAAAATAGAGACAAAAGACAGCAGGTCATTCACCTCAGCAGAACGGTGAATGTTCTTTATTGAATGAGGGAGGAAACCTTAAGTACAGGCTTACGGCACAAAGGAGGAATCCAGGGCAGAAGTTTGTTATGATGTTCTACATTCTTGCATCTAAGCTGTTCACACCAAAGAACAAAGGACTGCTATCCTTCTGTGTAGTGGGGCTATTGTTTAACCTGCTTTTAAGAGAACAATGTAACAACCATCCTTGCTTGTCTTGGATCTCTCATGCCATCACCTTTAACTAAGCTAACGCATGCATTGATCTTACCTTTCCATTCCTCTGACCTAAGAGTAATGCATGTGTGTCTGTATGTGTGTCATGATAGTGATGAATATTCACCATACATGTTGGACAAAACATACAAAACATACAGCTTGGTAGCAACGGTTTGTTATCTGTGTCAGTTGGAATCAATGACTTACTCCCTTGTAAAACTGTATTAAAGATTTCTGCAAACCAGCCCTCATTCCTTCCCCATGTGATGCTTCCTGTGCTGTCCAGTAAGAGAGAGAGCAAAACCTTTCAGTGGGGACACACAGACATACAGACACAGAGCCAGGGACAGACAGATTCACAAGACAGTATTCAGACAAGCACAGATTCCAAAAGCTTTGTTTCTATTATTATTATTATTATTATTAATTATATTTGACACACCAGTGGGGCACATGCCCTTGCTGTGCTCTGGCAGCTTCTGGACATTCTTTGGGGAGAGGTGGCCACATGAACAGCCACTAGAGGAGCTGGTCCTTCTTCCTCGACTGCACTGTCTCTCTGTAGCACTGGACCTGGCCAGAACACCCAGCTGGGTAATGTCTGCATCCAAGAAGAAGACTTCCTCACTGGGCCATTCTCTCAGCAGCACTTGCTTCCTGCAGGCTGTGGGGCAGCCACCTGCAGGTGCTCTCCTCCTCAACCCCACATTTCCGTTGTGTGGCCCCGATGTCCCTCCTGTGATGGACAGGAGTTTCCTCTGCTCCCACCCACAGTATGGAGAACAATTCACACCAGGCACAGGGGGTGAGCAAGCAATCAAGGTTTATTTTTAGCACAGGCATGACAGAGAAGCGGGAATCACACTGTACAGAGTGCCTGTCTCTGGTATCTGGAGTATATTAGTACTCCAGGTAATAATAATAATAATAATAATAATAATAATAATAATAATAGTAATAACAGTAATAATATAATATATAGTATATAATATATTACATTATACTGTAATGAATTTGCAATAGACTATAATTATAATATAGTACAACTTTTGGCATACTATTTCTTGAAGCAAGAATCTTAAAAGTTCTTATTAACAAAACAAACCTGGAACTGGGTATTGGGGAACAAGCAACAGCCACCTCACCTTGCCAATTCCTCAGCTGATCCTGTTTCCTCAGACTGAAAGCCTCTGAGTCCTCATCCAAATGGATCTCAGCTGAACTGCTTCTCGAAAGCCTGAAAGCTTAACCAGCTCTAGTTCCTGGTTTTCACACCTTTATATACCTTTCTACTTTCTGCCATCACTTCCTAGGATTAAAGGTGTGAGTCACCATGCCTGGCTGTTTCCAGTGTGGCTTTGAACTCACAGAGATTCAGATCTCTGCCTCCCAAGTGGTAGGATTAAAGGCCTGTGCTACCACTGCCTAACCTCTATATTTAATATTATGGCTGTTCTATTCTCTGACCCCCAGATAAGTTTATTGGGGTGCACAATATGTCAACCACAATTTCTCCACTTCTTTATACCCCTGATATATTCTCCTTGCTGGAATAGGCAGAGAATATCTTTTTTTTCCCTGAGACAAGGTTTCTCTGTGTAGCTTTTCACCTTTCCTGGAACTCACTCTGTAGCCCAGGCTGGCCTTGAACTCACAGAGATTCACCTGCCTCTGCCTCCCAAGTGCTGGGACTAAAGGCATGTACCACCACCATCACCCGGAGGCAGAGAATATCTTAAAAGCTGTCCTTATTCACAATTCAGTCTGTTGCATTGAGACATATTAGATTCAGAGATGTGTATAAAGGTGAAACTTTCCACAAAGTTGAGATGTTTACTGGGAGTAAGGGCAGTAGTGACTTGTCTGTGCTCACAGGGGAGGGAAGGACCAGCTATGGAGCCAGCTGGCTTGTGGTTTCCCAAATCCCCATGTTCTGTCTTATCTAGTTAGTTCTGAGCCCTCATGTTAATCTTCTCCAGTGTTATTCCGTGTGTGTGTGTGTGTGTGTGTGTGTGTGTGTGTGTGTGTGTGTGTGCAGGTGTCCACAGAGGCCAGAAGAAGCCATCTTATCTCCTGGAGTTGGAGTTGCAGGTCTTTGTGAACCAACCAAAAAGGTGCTGGGAATCTAACTTGGGTCCTTTGTAAGAGAAATAGGAACTCTTAACCCCCCGAGGCACCCCTCCCACCCCCACACCCTCGCTGTTTTAACTTTAACATTAGTTTTACTTGCAACATCACCCATCCCAGCTAATGTCAGTGAAGAGGGAGAATGTGAGGAACAGAGGAGGTAGAAAGGGAGGGATGGAGGGAGCTGGGCAGCAAGAGGAACAGGGAAGGAACAGAGAGGTTTTCAGAGGATGGAAGGAAGGGGAGCGATGGGGAACAGAACCTCCCAGTTCTGTTGAGGTTAAGAAAACCTTCTTGGGAGACTAGTAGGCAGCCAAGTTAGAAAGAGCACACTGCTGGACTCTCCCTCAGCAGCTACAGAAGAGGAGCCCTGTGGAGCCCAGAGATGTATACCTTTCCCCCAGAGAGAACGCTTGCATGGCAACACTGGGTTCCCTCTCTTACCCAGTAATCTGGCATTTAAGGCCTCCTCAGATGTTTCATCAATGCCAAAGGAAGCATTACTGCCTGTGATTAAAGCATTAGCACCTTCATGTTATTTTTATGCCTATGAATAATTTAGTTTTCATCTCAATGTTGTATTAACATAGTTGTGAATGTCATTTGTTTCCTTTTTATTTCATGGGAGAATTATATCTAAATACTTGCATTGTCTAAAGGGCTGTGATTGCAAGTTGGGATCTGATGGGGGCTGAGTCATTATGGTTTGGGGGAGAAATGATTTGTTTGCTTTCTCACAGATACCTTCTCACATGGGGATGGTTCTCTATGCAGTGGTCACACTTGGGGTCCTTACTCAGATAATGTGGTTTAGATGGGTAACAAGGTATGGAGTCACATGTCTGCTTTGGGATCAGTCCTTCTGCTTCTCAGGGGGATGGAAAACCTGAGCTGAGGCTAGGGGGTGCTAGGAACCCTCACCATCTGCTTGGAGATGAGGTCCTGTTGCCTCAGTAACCTCTGCACAATGAAGACAGCTGGGATTGCTTCTGCCCACAGCTCCACATGAACACATGAGTAGAGAGTGGAGTTATTCCAGAGGTCTTGGGGACCAAGAGAGAAACTGTAACTGAGGCTCCCCACAGTTATTTTGTAGCTGGGAAAACCACAGGAAGGCAGTAGAGTGAGACCTTGGGGCTGCTAGATGAGGGGCCTGAATGAGGGATGTGGGGACTGAATCCTGTCACCAGCTGTGCCCAACCTTCTGGCATTAAATTGCCAGCAATGTAAGTTTATGTCTTAGTTAGGGTGTTTTGTTGTTGTGATGAGACACCATGACCATGGCAACTCTTATAAAGAAAAAAAAAATTAATTGGGTAGCTTACAGTTCAGAGGTTTAGTCCATTTTTATCATAGCAGGAAGCATGGTGTCATGCAGGCAGGCATGGTTCTGGAGAGGTAGCTAAGACCTGGACAGCAACGGAAGGAAGGGAAAGTGATACTGGACCTAGCTTGAGCTTCTGAAACTTCAATCTCACCTCCACTGATGCACTTCCTCCAGCAAGGCCACACTTCCTAATAGTGCTACTCCCTATGAACATACAGGGACGTTGCCATTCAAGCCACCACAGCTGTGTTGGGCAGCACTCCTAGCTTTCCTGGGCTCTGTGTGGCCTGTGTGCTGTAGATTAGACAAGCCTGCCTGTGTAGGAGGAAGTGAAGCCAGGGAGTGACTTTCAAGGGCCAGAGGACTTGAGAGGCAAGCTCAACTGTGGATGTGATTAATGTGACCACTGAAAGGTATAAATTCCCCCAAGTAAAACGAAGCTAATTGAAATGTCAGCACCATCAACTTGTGTTCACACAAAGCCCATGTCCTGTTGGCCTCCTGAAAGCCTGGCTGGAAAGCATTGCCATGGACTGCTTTTCCTTAATTGCACAAGACATTACCTTTCTAGCATAGATTAAATAAAAATGAAGTTACTTAACCCAGGTTGTGTGCTGAAGGGAACGCCTCTGAGGGGGCTACAGGGAGAGCCAGGATTTGTCTTTACCTCACTGCTTTACCTAATCAAAACTCAAACCCTGTCCAGGCCTTCAGCCACAGAGCCTGAGAGGAACCAGCCTACAAGCCTATGGACTCCTCAGAGTCCGATACCTCCAGACCTTCCAGGAGCAAATGGGAGAGAGACAGTCCAGAGGGGAGGAGAAAGTATGGACAGAGGAGGAGGAGAACAAAAGGAGGGTAGAGAAGAATAGGTGAGAGAGGAGGAGTAGGGGAGAGAGGAAGAGAAAGGAAAAGGAGAGGAGAGAGAAGAGTGGGAAGTGGAGGGGAGAGAGGAGAAAGTCCCACTGGCTGCCCTTATATCCTGCAGGCCTCACCCCTGCAACTATCATTCTGTGGGTTAGGTCTCAACAGACGCATTTAGGATAATACAGACAAATCCCAAGTGCAAATTTAGTGGCTTCTAAACCCCCATCCACCCATGACAACACAAAACTGTGGAAAGAAGCATGGATTTCTCAGTCCCTGAGGCATTTATCCACTAACAAGAAACCCAGGCCTGCTGAGTGCTAGGAAATGGAGGGTTCTTCCACTCCACTGACAGTAAACTCTAAACACAACACCAGGTTTGGATAATGAGGGGCAGAGGCACCGCCAGGATCCTGCCCTTGAGGGTCACAGCTGGGTCCTGCTTCCTGTGCTGTTTCCTGCTTCCCCATCTGCCCAGGACTCCTGACCTGAGCAAACTTCTGCCTCCACCACTGCTGGGTGCTGTCCCTCACCATGACTTCCCTGCTGTCTTAGTTTCCTTTGTTACTGTGATAAAACATCCCAACAGAAAACCTCTTAGGGCAGATGTTTCATCTCACAATTCCAGGTTACAGTCTGTTATTGAGGGGAAGTCAAGGGAGGAACTCAAAGCCACACACCCACAGCCAAGAGCAGGAAGAGGGAAGATATGCATGGGTCCTTGCTTGCTTGCTGCCCAGCTGGCTTCCTTCATTCTTATACAACCCAGGGTCCAGTCCGTGGAATGGCGGTGCCCGCATCCCCATTGCAGTTAATAAGGCAATGCCCTAGACAGGCCCATAGGCCAACTTGATCTTGACCATTCCTCAGCTGACGGCAAACTGACGAACACTAACTACTGCACCTGCCACGCTGGACTCTGAGCCAACATAAACCTCTCTTCCTTGGGTTGCTCTTGCCAGGTATGTGCTTGGAGTGCTGAGAAAAATACTGAATGCCTCGGAAAATCTGTCTACGGTCATTCTGGAGCTTTGGGGAAATGAAAACCAGCCCTTGAACCCCAATTTCCTTATTTGCTGCTCCAACTCTTCCTCCGTGCACACCCCCACCCCCTACCCTGCCCTATGCTGACTATTTCCTGGGAACTTGGGAAGGCGGCTGGTCTCCACCTTGGATGTCTAGGGCAGAAGCAGATGTATGAGTGGTGGGATAGTGGTCCACCCTGCCACTGGATGTGTCTGAACATAGTTAGGGTGCCACCCTGTCCATTCCTGGGGTGTCCCAAGGCTGCCAAGTCTCTGCAAGGGACCTGCAACTAAAGTACTTTCTTTCTCTAGGTGGCCTAGGATGGGGTGCACATTGTTCTTTGGCTGGGGCATCTCAGTCTTAGGCTCTGGGAAAATAATTGCATGGGCTCTGTGTAACTCCTCTGTGAAGGAGAAGCAGAAGGAGGAGGGTAGGGTGGGGGTGGGACCGTTTAGAAGGAGGGAGAGCTGAGGCAAGTCACCAAGTCAGAACAGTTCACAGGTAGAATCATATTGTTCAAGAGCACAGAGTTTGAATCCAGGATCTTTGGGACTTTGGACACATAGCTTTAGCAACAAAAGCCTTAGTTGTTCTGATTATGGCAATGGAAATCATGCCACAAGATCAGAACATTGAGTAACTTATTATCTTAGTTATGCTTCTCATTACTGTAACAAAGACCTGATAAAAGTGCACAGTTCCATGTTACAACCCATCCTTGTAGGCAAGGCATAGTAACAACAGTATGAGGCAGCCGGTCCTGTTGCATCCCCGGTCAGGAGGTAGAGTAAGGGTGAGTACCAGACTTTTTTGTTGTTGTTTTTGTTTTTCGAGACTGGGTTTCTCTGTGTAGCTTTTCATCTTTTCCTGGAACTCACTTGGTAGTCCAGGCTGGCCTTGAACTCACAGAGATCCGCTTGGCTCTGCCTCCCGAGTGCTGGGATTAAAGGTGTGCGCCACCACCACCCAGCTTTTTTTTTTTTTTTTTTAATTTTTCAATACAGGGTTGCTATGTATAATTTTGGTGCCTGTCCTGGATCTTACTCTGTAGACTAAGCTGGCCTTGAACTCACAGAGATCTGCCTGGCTCTGCCTCCCGAATGCTGGGATTAAAGGCATGAGCCACCACTGCCTGGCTGAGTACCAGATTTTAATATCACTGTTTTAAATTCAACCTATGACCATGGGATCATGCTACCTACATTTAGGTTGGCCTCCTGCCTCAACTAACCTAACCTAGAAACTCCCTCCCTGACAGGCCTAGAGGCTCCTATCCTAGTCTATCAGCAGCACAGACAGGTTGTACACTTGACTCAGATCTAAGTGAATGCTGACCAGATGCAGCAAGGGTTCTCTCTGTATAGAGCCTGGAAATAAAATGCAAAATACAGTGTCCACCCCTGAGGGTATGCCAGGATATGGTGAACGGCTTAATGTCATCAAGGCATCAATAGGAAGAAACCAGCCAGACTGGTGCTTGCAGAATGACACTTGATGGAGTGTGGGCGCTCTGGGTACTGAGTCTGGATCAGAGCCCAGCCAGCCATTCTGACCCACAGACCCACAGACCCACGTGAGTGTATAGCATTTGGGGTGGATCGAGATTTTATAAGGGGAGTGTAGATGGAAAGGTCTCCACTGAATCTTCTATAATTGCTTTTTATTAGCCAGCACTTTACAACGTGAGAGCTATTGAATGAGACATCCATTAGCTTCTACTCCCTAGGGAAGAAGGATGCTTTCTGAGTCCTTGCAGACAGAGCTAAGAAGAATAACAAAATCTGGACTGAGTCACTTTCCTTAGCAAAGAGAATACATAATATACAGAGAAACAGGCTCTCATCTTAGGAGCATGTGTCCCTCTCTGCACACCACCATATTTAAAATGGTCTCCAGAACTGAGACCAGCTCATGCACCTTTGACCCTCTATGTATTTGAGGAGGAAAATCTTTGTATTTTGCTTCCCTAGTCCTGGGCTCACTGTGTGTCACACCAAGTGCACATGGGGTGAAACAAGCATTTTTGTTGTCAGACAAGCCATCCATTTCAGGGTCAGCTTTGGCAGATTTGGGGTGATCCTGTACTTAAAAGGCCTGCCTGCCAGGTAGAGCCTCTAAGGCTGGCTAGCTGAGCAAATACCCCTGGAATGCAGCTCTTTCTCTCTGTTGGCTCTGGCGATGATTAGAAAGATGTCTTTAGCCTAGTACTGGGGCAGCAGAGACAGGAGGGTCCCTGGGTCTCTTTGGATAACCTGTCCAGACTACTTGGTATGCTCAGGTCTGTGGAAGATCTGTCTCAGGAAGAAGGTGGATGGCTTCTGAGGAGTGACATCTGAGGTTGACCTCTGACCTCCACATGAATGACACACATGTGCATGTACACCTATACACCTGTGAATCTGCACATACACACACACACAGAGAGAGAGAGAGAGAGAGAGAGAGAGAGAGAGAGAGAGAGAGAGAGAGAGAGAGAGAAACTGAGGAAAGAGAATTGGCTTCTGGATGCAAGTTGCATCAGTAGACAGAAGGCTCTGCAGGGTCTCAGTGGACAGTCATCCAGGCCGCACTGCCCAAGGCTGTCACACTTAACACTCACTATGTTGTCAGAGGGACCCCAGACTTCACAGACTTCACAGACTTTAGTCTGCATTTATGAGAAGTAGAAGTCAAGTTTCCCATCACAGTGACTTAGAAAATCATCAGGCTTCTAATGAAGAGAATCAAAGTGTCTCAAGAAGGGGAATATTTTTGATTTGTGTGAGAGCATTAGCCTGCATTGGTAAGGCTGAGCATGTCAGCTGGGCCAGTCAGTGAGGAGGGGCTGTGGGCAGCTGGGCTCACAAGTGCTTTCTGGGCTCATTATTGGCACACTCTATTATTGGCTCCTGGTGCCACCCCAGAAGCCTCTGCCTCCTGCATCCCTGAGGACAGTGAGACCACAGCTGTCATCATCAGTACAGGAGGTTCCTTCCTCCTGAGGACCCACAGGTAGGAGGGGACAAGAGAGAAGAGGGGCATTTGTGGCAGCTGTAATAGTTACCTCTGTTGCTGTGACCAAATACCTGTGGCTAACTGTGCTCCTGTAGTGAGCTGTGTAGGGATTTCAGACAAAGCCGTAAGATGGCCTCTTGACTTTCCAGGCCTTTATTGGATCTGTTTTCCTGTCTAGATTTATAGGCAGCAGCTGGGGTAGGAGGGTGTGGTCAGCAAAGCTGAGACAGTGTGTGTGTTCTCAATGGGAGCTGTATTCTGGGAGGATCTGCCCTGGAGCCAAGCTTCAGTTAAGTTAGAATCCTCCTGCAGTGGGATCCCTCAGGCATCCCCTCAGCTTCCCGTGAAAACAAACCTGCCTCAGTGACTCTGAAATTCCTGACATCTATTCCTAGCCATCAACTAGCTTCCATGGCCACAACCCAGGTCCAAGAGCATTGCTGTTTCCACGTCAAGAGAAAAGGTCACTTTGGGGACATGTTCCACAGTTTGCGTTCTTGCCAACTTTGGGCCCAGTTTTGTCCAGGTCTCATATTTCTTGCAATAGGCAGGTTCTATATCCTGCTCACGTTCATGTCTAAGTGGGTAAAGCAATTGCCCATGTAGAACCACTTCTTTGTGCGTTTATCTGCAGCTGGAATCCCAGAATAGGAGGCCGGGTAACATGAGAAAATGAAAAGAAGCTTTTTTAGGGTTATGTCCCTAAACAGTCCTCAAATGACCCAATGCTCAAGAGTCACTTAATAAAATCTGAGAACATTTGCAGTATTTTTCATTGGGTTTAATAATTTATTGATGTTTAATATTTCACAAGAGTAAAACAGAACACCAGATGAAATTTTCATACCTGCTTTTATAAGATAAGTGGAATGAGAGACACATTGAGCATCATTGGGTAACAGAGGCGACCTTAACATCCCAGATCAGGAGACAAAGCCAAACTTCCCCTGTCAGCTCTCTCAAGGTTCCTTGAGTTCTAGAGAGGAGATGCCTGGAAATGGTGTGAGTAGGTTCGACAGCAGGACTTGCTGATGGAGGAATGTAGCTGTGGCCATCTCCTCCATCCTCTGGACCTTCTGTGGATGCCTGAAATGTCTGTCAATTGAACATGCTGCGTTCTCTGCTGGAGAATCTGTGGCTTTTGTATAACAACAGCCAACTTGATTTAAGGCTCCTCTGTCTCTGTCTCTGCATTACATTTGTGCAGGTGTGCCCACATAGTTGTGCACATGCATGTGGAAGCCAGAGGCTGACATTGGGTGCCTTTCCTCAGTTGTCACCCATCTTATCCACTATTTTTTGAGACATAGTCTTCTGCTGGCCTGGAACCAGATAAGTAGGCTAGGTTGGCTGGCCAGTGACCCTGTGATCTACTGGTCTGTCTCTCCAGCAATGGGATTGCAAAGGGCCACCACCATGCCCAGCCTTTGTGTTTTGTGTTGGCTCTGGGAGATTTAACTCAGGTTCTTATGCTTGCAAGGCAAGTTTACCAAGTGAACTTTCTCCCTAGCTCTAGTCTACATATATTATAATGGATTATATATATATATATATATATATATATATATATATATATATATAATTCATCAATATCTCATGATAACCCATGAGGGAGGAGGACTTTTTAAATGTATTTACTTATTACTGTCATTATTAAATATGTGTGTGTGTGCATATGTGCAGGTGATTGCATGTGTATAGGGTGTGTGTGTGTGTGTAGGTGCACATGCCATGGTACGTGTGTGAAGATCAGAGGACAACTTCATGGAGTCACGTCTCTCATTCCATCTTGACACCAGGGGTCTGTCTCAGGCCTCCAGGCTTGCTCAGCAGGCACCTTCCCACTGAGCTGCCTCAATAGCTCTTTTGATCTCTAGGTTACATATGGAAACCCACAGAGATGAGATGTAATCTGCTGAGGGTCATGTAGGAATAGTGAGCTGCCTGTGAGTGTGAGCAGTGCTGCTCTAGATAGAGGCCTAGACTGTGGCCAACACACTGTTCTTCCTCTCTAAGTAGTAAACAGTCTGTTTTAACCCACCATGGTAGGGCTGCTGGGCTACACACCACCATACAAGAATATCCCCTTGAATTGTTCCTCTGGAACTAATGCCCAAATAAACTCTTTCTTCTAGATGTTGTCTGGTCCTAGTGGATTAGCACAGCAGCAGAAAAGTAACCCATAGGCCGGAGCTGCTGAGATGATTCTCTGTGGCTGTGATGGGGACCAGAGTCCAGTGACAATGTGTCATAGATATTGTGGACAGTGTGTGAAGAGGAATCCTGTTATGGAACAATCTTTCAGTGCCCCCTTTCTCTTAGCTTCTCTCTCTTCTGAGCCTGATTCTAAGAGCTCCAATTGATTCCATGAGCCAGCTAATGCATTATGAGTAAGTTTATTTCTGCCTAAGTGAGCTCGAGGTGTTTCCTCCAAGAACACAGATTAGAGTTGTTCAATACAATATACCACACATGTGTATGTTTGAATTCCATTCAACATATTTGTGATGGTCAATACATATTGTCAACATGATAGGATCATGAATCACTCTGGAGACACTCTGTGGGCACAGGTATGAGGGATTTTCTGGATTAGGTTCATTTAAGATAGGAAGACTTCCCCTAAATGTGAGAGGCACTACACCACAGGCCAGAGTCCCAGATTTCAAAAAGACAGAGGAAGTTAGCTGAGCATGAAACTCATCTCTCTTTGCTTCCTAACTGTGGACATAGTGTGTCTGTGCCTGCCTCTCAGTGAGGACTAACTCTTAAACTAAACTCTGATGAAGGAGAATTTTATTTGAGCTGGTGTACGTCCAGACACCTGCTCTCACGTGTTTACAGAGAATGGCAGTGAGGGAATCCTGCTTGTATGGAAGTTACTTGGAAAATAGAATGAAAGATTGACAGAGGGTGGATAACTGGGATTAACATTTCATTTCGTTATTCAGCAGAGGGTATTAAGTGAGTGGACCACACTGCACCAGGGGCAGTAGACCAGGCATAAGATACTTATCTCAACAGCCCTCTGATTTCACTTTCCTATTGATCTTAGTCTTGTTGCTGTGACCTGCAAGAGCATCCTTGGAAGGAAGGGTTTATTCTGCTCACACAGGTCCAGGAGATACAGTCAATCATGGCAGGGAAGGTGTGGTCCCAGGAACATGAGGCAGTGGGTGTCATGGTGTCCATGATCAGGAAGCAGAGAACGATGACCCCCACACAGCTTCGTTTCTTCTTTTGATTCAGTCTGGGACTCCAGTCCATGGAATAGTCACACACATTTGGGGTGGGTTTTCCCACTTTAATTCACTTAATCTTGAAACTCCCTCACAGTCATACCCAGTGATTTGTCTCTTAGGTGATTCCAGATACAGTCAAGTAGTTGTACATATTAACTATCACACTGCCTGATTTAAATCCATGTTAGAGGTTTACAAACTGCTAAAATGAGTGTATTGGTATGAGTCTGGATTTAGGATAAATTTTTGGTGGAATTGTATGTCCAAATTTGCAAAGAAATTTTAGGATAAACTGCATATTATTTGTAATGGTTGTTTTTATTTTTCTGTTTATATTCTTGTGCTACAGTTTTTGGGTAGAAGTCTATACACGGCTTTTTCTTTTGGGCCACCAATTAGCTCCCAAATCACGACAGGGAGACTTCTTATTGGTTATGAATGCTTGGCCTAGCTTAGGCACACTTCTAGCTAGCTCTTTGAACTGAACCTGTTTCTCCTTATCTACCTTTTGCCTCGAGGCTTTATACTTTTTCTTTCTGTATAACTTACTCTCCCTGTTTCTATGTCTGACTGGCTGGAGGATATCTGACTTCTTGCCTCCAGCATACCCTCATTCTCTCCTCCTTCTTCCCTCTCACTCTTCCTTCTCTTGAGCCTAGAGTCTCCTCCTATTTGTTATTTCTGCATGCCAGCCCCGCCTGTCATTTCTCTGTCTAACTATTGGTCGTTCAGCTCTTTATTAGAACAATCAAGTGCCTTAGGTAGGCAAGGTGCAACACATCTTTACATAATTAAACACACATCCTTACATCAGTAAAAAAATGTAGCATAAACAAAAGTAACACACCTTTACACAGTTCAAATAATATTCCGCAGCATAAGTAAATGTAACACATCGTTGAACAGTTAAAATAATATTCCACAACAGAAGTCAGAGGACAACTTGTAGGAGTTGGGTCTCTCCTAACATGTGGGTCCTGGGGATCGAACTGATGTCATCAGGCTTGACAGCAGGCACTTTAATCCACTAAGCCATCTACTAGATCTAGTATGGTTTTCATGTTCAGTGAAAACCAAATAAAATTAGGAGAATCCATCACTTTTAACCAATATGGAAAAGAGGTTTTTGGTAAAACAAGTCCTATTTGGAACAGTGGTTTTCTGTTCTTTATGCTGTCACATGGCTTCATATGACTTAACTGGGATGGGTGTTCTATGAATATTCTTTTTTCATATTTTCATGCGTATGTGTGCATCGTTGTATGTATGTAGGTGCATGTGGATGTGTGTAAATACATGTTGTAGATGCATGAAAACCTGAGGTGTCATCTTCAGGAATGCTGTTTACTTCATTTGGGATAGGATCTCTCATTGGCCTGGAGCTTACCAATCAGCCACCAAGGCCCTGGAATTCTCCTGCCTCTGCCTCACCACTGCTGAGATCGCAAGTGTGCGTCCCCATGTTTGACTTTAGACATAGGTCCTGGGGAAAAAAATCTGATCCTCATTTTAGCAAAGGAAACACTTTACAGAACCACAATGCTGACTCCCAGTCTGAGCCCTTACTCTTCACAGCTGTAGCTGGGATGACACCATTGCAGATCAGTGTATTCCTCTTGGTGAGTTTATCCTCCCAGTCCATCCTGTTTGATGACTTTCTCTTCCAAAGTGCCCAAGAAGCTTTCAATGTGTCTCTGCTATTTTGTTATACAAGATCAATGTGGTGCCACCCTGCTGGCAGGTGGGGACAGAGTGTGGAAGACCATTCACCTAGTAATTTACCACATGGGAGTAGAGGAGCATCTACAAACTTTACCCACAGTCTGCTGGAAAAATGCAGCACTCTGCCCTCATGCAAGGAAGGCTGGGAAATGTAGTCTCTGGCTGGCCCCTCAGCCACAGTTTGACATTGTAGGTGGAAGCATGGACTTTGACCATCTTGCCAATTTGTTTGATACCACATCTCTTCTTTAATATCAAAATTTAATTAGATTATTTCGTTTATCTGTGCTTATGATGTGTGTGCATGTGTATGTGTGTGTACGTATGCAAGTACTCATGTATGTGAGAATGGGTGTGTACATATCACAGAAGTGTGTAGAGGTGAGAGGTCAGCCCCAGATGTCATTTCTTTTTTCATTTTTTGAGATAGTCTCTTTGCTGTTTTTTTTTTTTTTTTGCCATGTATACCAGGTTGGCTGTCCCATGAACTTCTGGGATTCTCCCACCTTTATTTCCCTTCTCGTGGTAGGAGCACTAGATTTATAAATACATGCTACCAAACCTGACCATACATGGATTCTGGGGATAAGAACTCAGATTCTCACACTTGTAAAGCAAATGCTTCTACAAACCACCTCCCTAGCCTGCTGACACACTTTCACTCACCCCAAGGGCTCAGGGATTGGAAAAGCCATTTTCCCCTTGCCAGTCATGACTGTGTAATTTCTTTTCACTGTCATTTCACCATATTTAAATTTTAGAAAGAAGAATCAGAAGGTAGACGGCCTGAGGAGAACTCAAGCAACTAGTCTTTGATGGTGGAGGAATCATTTCAGAGGGGTGAGATTCCTGCTCTTTTCAGTCTGCAGAGAAGCTGCCATTCAATTCACCTACTTTGTGTTAGGGAGACTCACCCTCAAGTCTCCAAAGCTGGCCATGTCTGAGGGAATGGAATATAAAAAGCTTGTACTTTATATAGATTTTCAATCAAATGTCAGCCCAGCTGAGCCCTTATTGGCTCTGTAGGTCCTGAAGTAGGGCTGACTTTCACTTGCAAACATCTAGAGGGGGAGGCTGCCCAGCTCCACTTTCCTGGGACAGAGGTTGATCCTTACCTCATCCATTTTCCAATGCTAATAGATTCCCCGATTCACTCCCTTGGGCCAGACATGCATCTCTAGAGAGGCAGTAAAAATGTCAATAAGCTCTCTCTTTTTACTCTTCTTTCCATGATGGAGACAGGCTTCCATTAAATCTTTAACCACTTCTTTTCTTTTTCTTTCTTTCTTTTTTTTTTTTTGACCATATCAAATTTACAGCCACTAGAAAGGGACAGGATTCCAGCTCTTTCACAATGCCCTCTGCTCCCTATGTTGGTTTCCAGTCAAAATGAAGGGCAGGTCCCCAGCTAAACTTAGGACCAAGCAAAGCCTCTTCACTGTGTGTGTGGGATGCAGGTGTCCCAGGAAGAGCAGGGATGTGGTGACAGTGTGAAGCCATTGCAACTGCCCTTGATGTGAGGAAAGTTGACACTAACATTAGAGAACAGACAGGCAGCTGTAGTGGGTAGCCATCCCATCATTGGTCTGGAAGTTCCAACCCCCATTGAGGCTTTGGTAATGGTCATGCCCACAAGGCGGGGCTGAATACCCATGATCTAGAGGAGAGGTCTCTCTTGGTTCTGGGAGCCTGGACGCTGGAGGTAGACCAAGCAGAGTTCTCCAGAGAACACCGCCAGACTGTACCATACCTTTGCCAGACCCTACAACCTATCCCTTCATTTTTAAGTTCCCACAAAATAAACATCCCTTTTAACTATGTGGAGTGGCCTTAATAATTTCACCAATATCTGGTGCCCAATGTGGGGCAAGAGTTTCCACCTAAAACCTGAATAAGAAGATTCTAAAATGGAGCTAAAAACAGGTTCCTAATTGTCTCTCTCAAGTTAGCAGCAGCCTGCCAGTTTGAGCTACTATGGAGGGTTCCTGGAGTGTGTGTCTGACCTGCAGTGTGGCTGAAATGAGGAGTCTACAAGCTACACTTTACTCTGCTGCATGGTGGATTTAGTGTTTGCTAGCTTAAAAAAAAATGGTTTCTGGGCTGTGCACTGCTTTGATAGAACTGCTTCTGATAGTTGATGGTACACATGGCTCCAGACCCAGAGCTGGCGGTAAACTGTACTACCGCCATTTTGGGAAGCTGTGGTTGGTGGAGCCAGCAGCCACAGTGGCATTTCAGTCTTACAAAGATGGATATTACCCAGACAATCTGGTTTATGTTGTCTTTGGGATTTTTAACTGCAAAAAAAGATTTGATCGTAAAAGCTGTTGAGTTAAATAAATATGTAAATTTTAAAGCTAACTTGACTTCAAAATTTGGATATAAAGATATGTTGCTTTGGAAAAGAGTCTCTGCTTTTGTTTCTACAGAAAGCCAGAGGCTGTGGGTTTGTTCCAGATTAAGATACATCAGGTTTGATTAGCCAAGACAACCTGAAAGGTCTCCGAGGACACCATGGCCCAGATGATCCAACATCCAGAATGGATTCAAGGCAACTGGCTCAGAGGTTTACACTCACAGACTACTCCATAATCCTAAAATTTTCTTTGTGTCCTCATAAGATACAGCGCCCCCCTCCAGCAGGAAGTAGTAAGAGAAACTATGCCTAATTTCCCAAAATTATCAAGCTGGCTTTGGAGATGGAATTGGCTCACTCCTTCTCTAAACCCAGACATATTGCTAAAATAAAAGGTTAAGAGATTTTTGTGTCCCAAATCAGAAGAACCCTCTGATGTGGGACAGAAAAAAAAACAGTATTTTTATTTAAAGCAGGTTAATTATAAATGCGATCTCTTTCTAAAGAAGAAAAGGGGATATGAAAAAAGGGTAGATTAAGAAACTTACTTCTAAAGAGCAACAACTTGTTTAAAATGTTTTACACGTTATAGATTTTAGTCTATTGATACAAACCTAAAGTTAATTTTGTTATACTGTGTGTATATTTCTACTCTTGTTTAAGGTATTATGTTTATATAGCTCATTTGAAATTGTAATGGATAATTAAAAATAGATTAATAATTAATCATCTATGATAATCATACTCATAACCATGTTAGTTAAGTCTTCTAGGTATACATAGAGATATTTCAGATAGATAGGTAATCTTCAAATACTTCAAAGACCTACAAAATATGGCATTTAAAATATTTTTAAAATTTAGACATTCTGGACAATGAGACATGTCTGCTCCTGACAACACCAATTTACTTCAGAGAGGAGGATGGGCATTGAAGAGACTTCATATCTTATCTTCACCTTAGCAAAAATAGCCATTTGGGCAAGAAACTGTTCTTGTCTGGACTGCTTGATCAACTGGACATGCAAGACCCCTAAAAAGGTGACCACTAAATTTTGTTTGACAAAATTGTCCTTCAGATACCTGCTTCGCAGAGGAAACTGCCAGAAATTCTACAGGACACCGAGAGAAGTGACCAAGAGACTCTAGCCCTATGGGCTAAAGACAAATGCCCCAATTTTACAAAGGAACATTAGGTGACTGTCCAGGCTGCCAGCTGTCTCTGTCTACCTTGCAAGACTACTGAAAGTTACTTGCATCCTTCTCCCATTTCTCAGGTAATAATATATCCTTTTGAGGTCTTTGATGTGGTTAAAGACTAGATAGTTATAATTTCCTCAGTTATGATAAAAGATAAGTTAGATATAAAAACCTTAGACTCACAAATATAGGATAGATAAAATATTTTGTTTAATTTTGCCAAAACAAATAGACTAGATATTGTAACTATAATTCTTGCTTGATAATTGCTTTGTTATATGTAATTTTATTATGTAAAAGTTAAAACCTTCCTTTAAAAAAAAAGAAAAGGGAAGTGCAGTGGATATCGCTTTGTATAAATAAAATGCTGTTTGGCCAGTGGCCAGGCAGGAAATATAGTTGGGAAAAGAGAGAAGAGAATTCTGGGAAGTGGAAGGCTAGGGGAGGGACACTGTCAGCCACTGCCATGAGAAGCAACATGTAAAGACACAAGCCATGTGGCAAAGTATAGACTAACAGAAATGGGTTAATTTAAGACAGAAGAAGTAGATAACAAGAAGCCTGCCATGGCCATACAGTTTGTAAGCAATATAAGTTTCTGTGTGTTTACTTGGTTGTTTCTGAGTGTCTATGGGCCTGGTGGGTGAGAGAGATTTGTCCTGACAGTGGGCCAGGCAGGAAAACTCTAACTACAGGCAGCAAGTAGAAGAAGCTGAAATTAATTTTAAATAGAAGATAACCATAATTAAATTTCTACCAGAGTCAATCAACTAATTTGTACATAGGCACTAGAGATGAATATTAGCTAACATTTATTTTCTTTTTTTGAGTCAGGGTCTCAAGGAACCCAGGCTGGACTCAAGCTCATGTAGCCAAGGATGACCTTGAATTTCTGATCCTTTTATTTCTACCCCTGAAGTGCTAGGATTACAGACATGTGCCAGTATACCTGGTTTATGCAATGTTGGGGCTCAAACCTTTTTTGTCTTGTGGTTTTTAGGCAAGCACTCTACCAGCTGAGCTATACTTACAGTTATGCTGACATTTATCCATTGCTGACCATGCAATAATCACTGTGTTAACTGACTTACATATTAGCTCACCCATTGGTTTTTTGCTTTTTGGTTTTCTGAGACAGGTTTTCTCTGTGTAGCTCTGACTGCCCTGGAACTCACTCTGAAGATCAGGCTGGCCTCGAACTCAGGGATCCACCTGCATCTGCATCCCAAGTACTGAGATTAAAGGCATGTGCTACCACCACCCTGCTCACATTACCTCCCCTAACACATCCAGCAAACCTGTGAGCTAAGTATTGTGATGTCCACATTTCTCAGCTAGGAAAGAAACTTAAGAAGATGGATGGCCTCCCCAAGGTCACTCATCATGATTCCAATCCCCAAATCTGTCCCTAGGACCTGGCTTCTTCTTCTCCCCCTCCTCCTCCTCCTTTTTTTTTGAGACCAGGCTGGCCTCAGACTCAGAGATCTGCCTGCCTCTGCCTCCCAAGGGCCGGGCTTCTGAGTCATTGTCCCGTGCTGGATGATAGCAAGGGCCCTCAGTGTCTTCACTCTCGGAAACAAGTGCATTTCCAAAGGGCCACAGCATCCTTGCAAAGTAGGGTTTTCCTCCTGCACAGTACACCTGAGGTCCCTGTGGAGAGTGAGTTGAGGGACCACGCTCAGTTCTTCAGACTACAAATTCCATCCAACTCTTAGTTTCATCCGTTAAGAAAATACAAAAACTTTGGTCGCAATCCAGATAAATCTACTAAAAAATTGGATTTTATTTTCAAACTCTTGTACCCATAATCTTATTTTTCCCCACTGTATGACACACTTCAGGGCTAGCATCCTACAGGTGCCAAAGCCAGACAATAGTTCAGAGCCAGTGTGTGATCAGGAGATACTGTGAAAAGCCCAGAGAGAGAGGCCTGTCACAGTGGAAGGTGTTTTATAAAGCTGTCTTACAAATCACACCAAGCTGTGGGTGTGCCTGTCCCCTGATGAAATGCTCATCCCCTAGTCACATGGAAAGGGAAGTGTGTCCTCCTCATCCTTGGCCCTCAGATGTGGTGTCTGGGGAGAAGGTCTGAGCAGGAGCTGCTGGTGGACAGCACCAGGAGAGACCATACGGACTGCCACTCCTTCCCCCTTGACAGAATGGCTGAATTTTTATTCAATAAAAACTCATTATTGTGAGCTAGGGAAATAGTGCCATGCTCACTGAACAGCGGGAGGGCTGGAGTGTAGTCCCCAGCACCCATGGGGAGATTGGACATGCTGGTGTGTACCTGTAATCCTATAGTTGGAGAGACGGAGACAGAGTCTCGCTTTCTCTTATTCTCAGAGCTCTAGGATAACAGAGAATTTGTCTCAGAATGTAAAAGGAGATACTTAACAGTGACCTCTGGCTTCCACATGAACACGTATACACATGAATATGCACCCACCCATCACATGGACATAATACACACAAAATATATTAATGAAACAACACATTCTACCCAAGAAATACATACAATTCCTGTGTTAATAAAAAACTTTAAAAGGAGACTAGAATATTAACTACTTTGACTTGAATGTTATACACTGCATATATCAACAGAATCATCACATGATATTCTGTACAATTGTACAACTAGTAATTAATTTTAAAATTCTGAATTGAGCCATATTCTTTAATTTGGGTTTACATGAGAAAGTGTTTCAAAGGAGAGTTAGCACTAGGTGGGAAGAGCTGTTAGGGTCTTGCTTGGGCTGAGAGGCCTCAGCCTTGTGGGCATGCTGGAGATTTGAGAGACAAATTTCCTCCCCCTTACTTACCTCCTTTGAGATTCTCTACTAGCAGTGGCCAGAAAATGGGTGACAGAAAAGATGTCTCCTGGAGACCTAAGTCAATTTCTTTTCAGCCTGATAGGGGATGATGACCAGACATGAGGTGACAGTCCCAGGAATCTTAGACTTAGACCAAATAAGGTCCTGGAGTAAACAGTGAATGTGCAGTATGAACTGTGGGAGGGAACATGGCGGAATCCATAAGGAGGAACTTCGGGATGCAGAGGACAATCCTTGTGTCTGTTACTGCCACCTTCTCCCTTAGATGCAGTCCTGGACTGCAGAGAGCCACAGATCATGCAACAGGTTGTCCAGGCCCTCATATGGCTGTGTACAAAGAGACCAAGCTCAGTGCTGCAGCAGACTCTGATAACCCAATTGTGAGCCTTGGTGTGGGGTGAGTGTGCAGGGGAAGGTCCCACAGTTAGTGGTGAACACCAAGGCTCTGTGCGCATGCTCGTCTGTGCTTCCTCATGGCATGCGGAACCCAAACCACACAAAGGTTCCATTTGTCCCACTTGATTCCTAGTGGTAACATTCTTAGCTGCAGCATGATTGGAAGGGCACCCCAAGAATGGCTGAAGGCATGCAAAGGGTGTTATTTTGACTCTGGTAGGAGAAGACACAGAAGCTGTGTGAAGCAGACAGGAACGTGAAGGACTTTCTGAGAACACATGCAGAAGCATGCATTGTGGGTGACAGACTGAATAAGCTGTTCTAATGGGGCAGGGCAGACTGGATGACTCAAACAATAGACACGTGTTTTTTCACTGCTCTGTTCATTCAAAGTCTGAGATTGAGATTCACTAGGAGCCACTTCCTGGCTTGGAGATGCCTGCTTTCTGTCTGTATCATCGATGGATTAATGGACTTTGTCAGATCCAGCGGGGCAGTGGGAATGATATGGCAGAGTCTCAATGTCAGAACCACAGTAAAAGGCCGATAAAGGATAAACCAGTCAAGAGAATAGAACATCTAGCCTGGGTAGGCATCTAACATTTCAGTCAACTAGGTCAATCACCTAACTGAGAGACCACTCTAAGAAGGCAGGTCACCTTAAGCTGACTTAGACATAGGTGGAATAATTATCCCTTTGATGAGATACCGTACTTTTTCTTTCTAGAATCGCTGCCCCTAGCACATTAACTTGCAGAACCACAGCCACGCAGCTGTGTAAGACTGCATGCTTTTCTGAATTATTTGGAAAAGAGTATGGTTGTTTTCTGTTTCTGTTCTAAGGATACTTTTCCCTAATTTTTTTTTTTTTTTTTTTTGTCTAAGCCTTATCTGGCTGTCTTGTGTGAGGCTGCCTCTACAAGAGCAGAATGCTCTTAATTGCTGATCTATCTCTTCAGTCCCCAGGTCTGTTTCTTCCCCAAACCTTTGCTGAGCTCTTAACTATATACCTTGTGGATTTACTGGGCTCTGTCTTTATCAACTAATATGCTTTTCCTGGTAGACACAGAGGGGCTGGTTCCCAAGGCAGTACAACTTTTACAATTGTCTCATCCTCCTAATCCAAAACAATGAGATTTTATGTTCAGCTTCCAAGAATGTATTTGCTTACAGCCCACCAGGAGAACCAGTTTAAAATTTTAAATTGTCTTGCTAATGAGACTAAGTACTCCTGGAGATAACCCCCATTTCCCTACTATCACCTGGAAACCTTGAAAGGATTCTCCCAAACTCCAGTACCATCAATGAGGGACTATATACACTAGGTTGGCCTGTGGATGTGTCTGTGGCATTGTCTTAATTAAGTTAATTGATGTGGGAAGACTCAGTCCAGTGTGGGCATCAATCCCAATGCAGGTGCTTCTGACCTGTAAAGGGCAGATAAATTGAACTGAGCACAATCCAGTAAGCAATGTATTCAAACTTTTCTCTGTGCTCTTGACCATGGATATGATGTGACTACATGAAGTTCCTGCCTTGACTTTGTATAATGATGAATGTAACCTAGACATGTAAATGGAAGTGAGCCCCTTTCTCTCCTTAAGTTGCTTTCTTATCAGAAATGAAACAAGGAGAGAAAGAGAGAGAGAATGAGAGAGAGAGAGAGAGAGAGAGAGAGAGAGAGAGAGAGAGAGAGAGCTCTAAACTAGATTACTATTTGATGTCAGTGAGAATATAAGCTTAGAAGTGGAAATTTGTGAAGTTCTATGTGACCCAGTCATTCACACATACTCTTATGCATATAACTGAAAGATTTTGAGTTAGAACACCACAGTGGTATTTGCTCATCTGTGTTTATGGTAGTTTGAATGAGAATGCCTCCCATAGGCTCATATGTTTGAATACTTTGTCCCAAGTTGGTGGAATTATTTGGGGAGGATTAAGAGAAGTGGCATTGTTGGAGGAGGTGTTTCACTAAGGGTGGGCTTTGAGATTTTAAAAGCCCAAACCAGTCCCTGTTAGCTCTCTCTCTCTCTCTGTCTTGTGGTTGTGGATCAGATGTGAGCTCTCATCTACTGCTCCAGATCCGTGACTGCCTGCTATCTGCCATGATGATCATGAACTCACCCTCTGAAACTGTAAGCCTTCATTAAGTGCCTTCTTCTATGTTGCCTTGGTCATGGTGTCTCAGCATAGCAATAGAAAAATAACTAAGACCTTGTTCATTGGTGCTCTACAATAGCCAGGTGATGGAACCAGCTTAGCTGTCCATCAAGCTAAGGATGGACTGATAAAGAAATGTGTGTCATAATGGAATTTTATGAGCACTAAAGAAAGATTAAAACATGACATTTACAGAAAAGTAGAAGTAACTGGAAATCACTATGTTAAGTGAAGCTGGAAGACAAATGCCACATTTTCTCTCATACACAGAACTTAGATTTGAAATGATGTGTATGTGTGTGAATATATGTGCATGTGTTTGTGGAAGTCATGGAACTAGAAAGGGGATCATCCGAGAGAAGAAGAGACCATAACAAGGTTGAAACACATGGTGATAGAATATGTGTAATAAGAAAAGAAAAGTTTAGACTAACAAGAAGAAAAGGACCCAGACAGAGGGAGGAGGAAGTTAGGAGAGGGACAGTGGGGGAAAAACATGGGGTAGACAGGAGGAGGAAGTTAGAGTGGGACAGTGACGAAGAGGAACCAATGAGAACAATGTGAACAAGATTTTTTGTTTTGTTTTTTGAGACAGGGTTTCTCTGTGTAGCTTTGAGCCTTTCCTGGAATTTGCTTTGTAGACCAGGCTGGCCTTGAAATCACAGAGATCCGCCTGCCTCTGCCTCCCGAGCGCTGGGATTAAAGACGTGCACCACCACCGCCTACCAAGAACAAGATTTAATGGCAGACTTGTATAAAGATGCCATATAAAGCCTATCATTTCTTGTGCTAACCTAAAAAATAACACAAAATAAAAACAAGCAAAAAAAAAAAACCCTAAAAACATAAAAATAAGAGCCATTAAAAAACAACAACAACAACAACAAAACAACTTCATTCTCCCCAGGTCAAAAAAGAAATCCCTTGCATTCCTTATTTCCAAAGTTCTCCACCAGACTCTAAGCCCAACCTCTTGAAGCCTGTTGGAGCACATGCGCAGTAGGAGATGTTCGGCCTATTATCTGCACTGTGCTCTTTGGTGATGCTGAGCTCATGGCCTGAAGCCTGTTGCAGGGACAGCTCCACTGGCTCGAGTGAGCTGCGGATGGGATTCCAGAAGGAATCTCAGTCTGACTGCCTAATTTCAGTCGCCTTGTACTCTAGTTTTACTTTGTTAGACAACATTATTATTCAGTAACCTTTGGAATCCTCATGCTTCGTATTTAATGGGTCCTATTATGCTCATTCTGTCACACCTGTGAAACATGCCACTTTCCTCATTTAAAGGTTTGTGATACAATATCTCAGATGTTATATTATTCCAATAAGAAATATTACATTTCCAAACCCCAGGAAAACATTGACAAAGCAATTCAGCCTCTACCCACCCATTTAACTCTACAATTCTTCTCACAAGCATCCTTGGGGAAACAATTGTATAAAGAATTGGAAGTAGCTGGGCACAGTGGTTCATGCTTTTAATGTGGAGGTAGGTGGATCTGGCCAGCCTGGTCTACATAGTGAGCATCCTAGGACAGACAGAACTATGTAGAGAGACACTGTCTGAAAAAAGGATTGAACAGCTTGTTTGTCCTTTTTGTGTATGTGCCTGCTAGGAAGTGTTTGACCCTCAAGTGACAGCCTTCGCCTCACTTTTCCTGAAAATACCTGCTTGTTTAAACTGGGACCAGGGAAGAAGGGTGGATAGAGAAAATATCCCTATCTACACTACCAAGAAATTTCAGTGAGCTACTATTTTATTTTTTTCCCAAGCTGCCTCACATGAAGGTGGATGTGTCCTTCGCTTTCTTCCATGGTGGGATTATTTTAGATATGTCCTGTCCATTCCTGCAGCTTCACTTAAAAAACCCTGCTGATCCTAAAAAGTGCATACTGGCACTGAAATAAACTACGTCCTGTACTGAACAATGTTTTGTAGTCACTCATGGTACGTTTGTACCCTAATGTACGCTCAACTGAGATTAAAGTGAATCCTATGATTCAGATATTTTATCAGGAACTATCTCAGTGTATGTTCTGGTTCGGTTTCTGTTGCTGTGATAAAACACTCCGGTGAAAAGCAACTTTGGGGAGGGAAGGACTGATTTGGCTTCTCTTCCAGGTCACAGTTCATCACTGAGGGAAGTGGGGCAGGAACTCAAGCAGCGGCTTGAAGTAGGAGCCATGGTGGGAAGATGCAGGCTGGCTCTCGTGCTCATGCTCAGTTAGCCTTCTACAGTGAGGACTGATTGCCTAGGAACCTGCATGGCTCACCATGGGCTCAGCCCTCCCACACCAATTGACAGTTAAGACTGTCCCCTATGGGATGACCAGAGGCCAGCCAATCTGATGTGGGCAACCTTTCAATCAGGCTTTCTTCTCAGTGACTCCAGACTGTGTTAAGTTGACAATTAAAGCTGACCAGGGCAGAGGATCTCTATAGAGAGACCTTTAACAATGACATTGTTCTTCTGATATCCAGTCTGTCTTACTTCCTCACATGACCAGTGTTAAAGCTGCTCAGGTCATTCTGTGGTCATTGTTATTATTTAACTCCAGTCCAGATGGAGACATACCTGTAACTGGTTCCTTTGGTTGACATGGCTCTTATTGTGTTCTTCTCTATATCTTTCCCCCCTTAGGGTTTATTTGTTGAAATTCAGTGGTGTGTTCTATAGTGTGTCTTGGCTTGGCCTGCTAATTGCTTCCCTGGAGCAGTTTATAATGTCCCTCTGTCCTGTAGTTCTTGTAAAATTTTTAGGTCTAAAAGCTTGATGATATTCAGGTTTTGTTTCCTCTTTCAAGTCTATTTTAAAAATGGCAGTGTCTTCACCCCGAAGGGACCCCACGTGTCCAGTTTCTTTCATGTAAAATATATGTTCTACATTTATTTTCCATCATGAGGTACAAAATGGGGTCTGGAGAGATGACTGAGTGGTTAAGAGTACCTGCTGCTCTTGTCAAGGACTTGAGTTTGTTTCTAGCACCCATATCAAGGCAGCTCACAACCTCCTGTAACAACAGCTCCAGGGATCTGGTGCCTTGTTCTGGCCTCTTCCAGCACCTGCAATTACATGTGCATGCCCCCTACAAACATAATTAAAAATAAAGTCATTAAAAAGGTATAAAATGGCTATAAGCTAAATTATCAAATCTATTTTGTATAGATATTTCTGTAAAATGTCACCTAGAATATTTCTTTAAATATAAATTTTCCTTAAGTACTTTTGTGTACATGGAAGTATAACTTGAATTAGAAGGAAGGATAAATGCTTGATTTTTTATGCTCTGGTTTTCAGTACAGTGGTTGATTCCTTCTGAAAATGAAGGATGTTTTTCTGCCATTATAAACATATTTGACATGATACAGTGCTTTTTGCTGCCTTGCTTTTAAACATCACATTAGCATCTTTCTGTGTCTTTTTAAGAAAACTTTACAAAGATGACTAGACTGCTACACAACTCCAGGGACGCTACGTAGAAAACAGGACCCTAGGAAAGACATAGGGATCGCCCAGTGACAGAGAAATGGATGAGATCTACATGAACAACCTGGACAACAGTGGGAGTAATGAAGAGCAAGATTTGGGGGAAAGAGAGCTTAGGGGAGCAGGAGATCCCAGCTGGATCAAGAACAGAAAGGGAGAACAAGGAATAGCAGACCATGATAAATGACAACCACATGAGAACAGAAATAGGCAGAATGCTGGAGAGGTCCCCAGAAATCCACAATGATACATCCTCTGTAGACTGCTGGCAATGGTCAAGAGAAAGCCTGATCTGACCTAGTCTGGTGATCAGATGGCCAAACACCCTAACAGTTGTGCTGGAACTCTCATCTAATACCTGATGGAAGTGGATGCAGAGATCCTCAGCCAGGCCCCAGGTGGAGCTCCAGAAGTCCAATTTCCGATAAAGAGGAGGGACTGTAAGAGTGTGAATTGTTGAGACCAAGATTGGAAAAAGCACAGGGACAAATAGCCAAACAAATGGAAGCACATGAATTATGAACCAAAGGTTGTGGAGCCCCCAGCTGGATCAGGCCCTCTGCATAAGTAAGACAATTGAATAGCTTGAACTGTTTGGGAGGCACCCAGGCTGTGAGACCGGGACCTGTCCTTAGTGCATTAGCTGGCTGTTTGGAACCTTGGCTTACACAGAAACACTTTGCTCAGCCTAGAAGGAGGGCTGGACCTGCCTGTACTGAATTCACCAGGTTTAAATGAATCCCCAGGGGAGTCTTGGCCCTGGAGGATATGGGAATGGAGGGAAGGGGATGGGGGGAAGCTGGGGGTAGGTGTGGGAGGGGGGAGGACATGGGAGCTACCATGTAGGTGCTGGTAACTGAACTCAGGTCCTCTGGAAGAATAGCTAGTGGCCTTAACCACTGAACTATCTCTCTAGCCCACATCTTTCTGTGTCAATGTAACTCTGGAAGACCAGTTTTCATGGTTGCATCATTTGTCTCTCATATAAAGTATCCGGTTGCATTTAACTATTTCTCATTGTTGAAAACTTGTATTCTGTGCATATATTTACACATATGGATACGTGTGTGTATGCATGTGTTTTGGGGCTTGTGGGAGGTTAGAGGTCAGTCTCAGGTGTTGTTTCTTTTCTCCATCCGCCCCTCCCACACGTCACCTTTTTTTTTTTGTTTGTTTGTTTTTTGTTTTTTTTTTTGAGACAGGTTTTCTCTGTGTAGTTTTGCTCCTTTCCCTGGAACTCGCTTTGTAGACCAGGCTGGCCTAGAACTCACAGAGATCTGCCTGGCTCTGCCTCCCAAGCACTGGGATTAAAGGTGTGCGCCACTACCACCCAGCTCACTTTTGTTTTTGAGGCAAGGTCTCTCCCTGTGACCCAGAGCTTGCTAGTTAAGCTAGGCTGTTGGGCTTGCAGCTTCAGGGATCCACATGTCTCTGTCTCTCCAGCACTGGGTATTAAGCACATGCTACCGTGCCTGGCTTTTTACATGCATTCTGGGAATTGAATCCAGGCTCACATGTTTGAGTGGCAAGTAGTTTATCAACTGAGTTATCTCCCAGATTCTTATCTTCTTTTAATTTAGAAGTCCTGGTCTAGTTCAATCTTGGTTTTACAAAGATGTATATATATTTTTGTAAAGAAGGATAATGCTTTCTCTAATATTATTTGCAAGGTGAAATTAGTAGATTAATTTTTAATGATGACCAGGATATAAAAGGAGCCTGGTTAGTTGAGTAGCTCTTTTATTGAAGTTTTGAAAGATATTTTTTACTTTGTCTACTTAAAATATTCATACCATTGATGGGAGAAAATATCTCCTTTTCTCCTTGAGGGCTGAAGAGGCCCTTCACCAAGGACAAAAGTGAAGACACAGTAGCAAATTGAACTGGATAGGTTATTAAATGTTTAAAAATGATGGTAGCCACACAACTTTTGCTATTTCCATATTTGTTTGAAGGTTTTAATGTTTCCTTTTCCTTTTTTTTAAAAGTAAATGCTCAATCTTTGAAAAGGAATTCCTTCCCTTTGCTGATTCTCCATTATGACACAGACTTTCACATGTGTTACTAAATATTGTCTATTAATATATAGCTGTGTACATTGTCTCTTAGGTGCCATTCATCCTGTCCTGTCCAGGACAGCCATGCCTGTTCTGAAATAATCATTAAAAATGTCTACTCTCACTCTCCAGAGTCTCAGGCTTTATACTAAATTATGTAGTCACCCTAGATGTTAGCATTTTAATTTTACTTTTTTTCACTCAGATTCCCTTATTTCCACTTCCTAAGAGATAAGAGAGGGGGTTAATGAACACCTCTCACTCACCCATTCCTCCTTCCTTTCTTCAATTGTGGCCAGAGAGTAGATGAAAAGAGACATGTCAAGACTGACATATGAAAGAAGCCATTTATCTTATTGGCTGTGTCTTTTGCTCTACAAAAGCTTCTCATTTTCAAGAGGTTCTATTTATTAATTGTTGTGCTCAGTGTCTGTGCTGCTGGTGTTATATTTAGGAAGTGATCTCCTGTGCCAGTGTGTTCAATAGTACTTCCTACTTCCTCTTCTATTAAGTTTAGTGTAACTAGATTTATGTTGAGGTCTTTGATCCACTTGGACTTGAGTTTTGTGCATGGTGACAGATATGGATCTATTTGTAATCTTTTACATATTGACATCTAGTTATGCCAGCACCATTTGTTGAAAATACTTTCCTTTTTTCATTGTATTATTTTGGCTTCTTTGTCAAAAATCAGGTGTTCATATGTGCTTGGATTAATACAGAAAATATCATCCTGAGTGAGGTAACCAAAACCCAAAATGACAAACATGGTATGTACTCACTCATAAGTGGATTCTATATATAAAGCAAAGAATAATCTGACTGCAACCCACAGAACCAGGGAGGCTATATAGCAGGGGGGGGGGCCCTAGAATGACTGTGGCTTATAATAAGTTTTGTTTTTACTCAATTATTGGGCAAGCCTCAATGAAACATTTCACTATTAGGATAAGAATTCATACTGTATCAAGCTTATAATAAAAAATAAATTAATTAATTAAAAAAAGAAGAAGCCGGGCAGTGGTGTCTCATGCCTTTAATCCCAGCACTTGGGAGGCAGAGGCAGGCAGATCTTTGTGATTTCGAGGCCAGCCTGATCTACAGAGTGAGATCCAGGAAAGTCACAAAGCTACACAGAGAAACCCTGTCTCAAAAAACAAACAAACAAAAAAACCCAAACAAACAAAAGAAAAAACCAAAAACCGAACAGCAACAAAAAAAAAAAAAAAAAGAAGAAGAGAGAGGCAACTCCAGCAGGTTGGCATCTAGCCTCCTCATACGAGTCTTGGCACATAGGCAACCTCCTACACACACAAAATAAATGCATGTAATTTGTAAGCAGAAAAAAAAAAAAAAGAAAGATGCCATTTAATAGAAAGACTGTAGACAGATCCCTACTAGAGTTACACATAAGCGTCAGAACATGTGTGAGAAAAACCTGTGGCATACATATATGGGAGAAGGTGGGTGTTATGTACATGATACATAGCTTGTCATGACACTGGAGGACAAAAACCATTCATTGAGCTTCTTGCCTTTCCCAGATCTGTCCAACTTGGGTCCTGTCCTGCACACCAAGCAGGAATGGACTAGACTGTCTTCCCTGGCCTTCCCTCAACTTTTGATCTCATGTTGGGCACACTACTTAACCACTAAGGATGAGCAAATGCCTTTCTGAAGGATAATTTGACCATCATGACAAAGCTGTGGGCTGGCAGAGCTGAGCTGTATGTGTAGTTACTTGTTGAAAGAGAGTTCTAAGTGGGGAGGGTGTGATTTGAGTCTGTTCTCCATCTTTCTTTCTATTCTTAAATTTATAGCTTGTGCAAAGGGAGGGATGCTGGAGAAAGGAAAACCATCAGTGAATGTGCCTTACTCCTCGATGTATTGGAGATACAACAGGAAAACCCTTTTCAAGCCTGTGGCTTACACTGACAGGCTGGGAGCAGCCGGTCACTTCTGGAAATAGCCTCTTTGGCTTGTGGACAATAACTGAAGAAGGCAATTTATCTTACATTTACTTTTAAAGATGCAGAGAACACAGGGTCCAGAGCACAGAGACCACCTGCTTAAACTCTTCTTCTGTGCCAACAATCCCAGAGAGTCATCTCTTTCTGAACTATTTGATTTTGGGTGCTAGACTTGTGTTCTTCCCAGCTGTTGTGTTGCAGTTTCTTCCCAATTGAAGTATTCCACCCTGAATGTTTCAATTAAATGGAGTCTAATTAAGACTCAGAAAATTCTAAAGGTCAAGACTCATAGAAATAACAGAAGTCTCAGGAAGTCCCTGAAACTTACCAGGTGCACAAAGCTCCTTCCTCCTAAGGTAACATAGGTAGTAAGATTGCTGAGACAATAGGACTTTCTGACCTGCCTAACTGCCTGCAAGTCATGCAGAGTGTTCCAAGATTACAGTTTTCATGAGTCATCAACCATGTTGAGGTGGGCCTTCAGTGAGGCGGTTGCCTTTGAGCTGTCCACGCTCCTGTAGGTTCCCAATAAACTCATTGGGTTACCGACAATGTTGATGTTCCTGTCATTTGGTCTGTGACAGTTACTTATCTACAGTAGAAAGGTGTTTGTTCGTGTCTCCCTGGGAATAGTGTCATAGGTCATCAGTACTTTTAGATCAGTGATAAAATGTTGGTAGAACTGATTTTTTAAACAAGGATCCCTTTCAGAATGGAGCTGGACAAGCTGTCTGATTACACTGGACAGGAAGCAAAGCCCTAGCCTGCTGTGGGTGAGCTGAGGTAGATGGATATCCTGGAGACCGCCAATATCCTGGAGACCCCTAATATTCACTCGCCACAATAAATCCTCCAGTTTTCCTCTCCATTTCCAGAACTTTCCCTTAGCAAATACAAAATAAAGAAAATCTTTCCTAAGGGCTTGCCTAGGGGCTTCATTCTCATAACAGACATCCTCCAAGGACCTCATGGAGGACATAGTATCAAACAAGACTCTATGCCTGACCTCGTGGCACTTACTTTAATTGTTCTATATGGAGAGTGGGGAGGGCATCTGAGGGGAAACAGCAACCATGAAGGTGTTAAATGCTTTTTAGGTTCCTGGGGATAGGGTTCAGTGGGACATAGATGTCAGGTCTCTCTGCTCTAAGACCATCCAGCACCTTGTGTGTTGGTTTGGGTATAGAGACAGACAAAATGTAGTCTTCTTTTCAAGAGACACACTTAGCTGAGTATTAAGATGCATGCATATAAAAGACTATGTGATTCATTATTTAGAATTGTAGGCACCATTGTGTGGTACAGCTTACAAGTGGATCAGAACTTCAAGGGTGAGGATAGTGTGTGGAAATAGGGAGGGACTTAGGAGGAAAAGATGCAAGGTTTGTGGAAAGACTTGAGTCTCTACTTAGGCCTTCATGTGTTAGTCATGGTATCTTTGAGTCTTGCTAACAGCAGTGATGCCCTGCAGACAGCTTGCTGACTGTATCTTTGCACAGATTATTCAAAGACACTGAGCACAAGTAGGAAGTAGATACTGTTAGCTCCATGTTGAATTTGAAACCATGCCAGACATAGTGACCTGTCAATTATCATACACAAGAAGGGTTTATATGTGGACATGAGTCTGTGTTGAATCTTTGCACTTATTCCAGTGGTTCTGAAGATGTAATGCAGCTGTAACAGAGCAGCTGAGATTGGTGATTTATAATGATCAGATTTATTTCTTACCATCCTGGAGGCTGGGAAGTCTGAGAAGAAGGTGCCAGTATTGAGGGCCTTCTCCTCTTCCTTCCTTTTAAAATTTATTTTATTTTTAAATTGTGTGTCTCTGTGTGAGTATGTGCATGTGAGTGCAGGTGCCTGTGCAGGCCAGAAGAGGGCACTGAATCCCCTGGAACTGCATTTACAGGAGGTTGTGAATACCCAAAGTGTGTGCTGGGAACCAAACTTGGGTCATCTGCAGGAGCAGTATATACTCTTCAGCACTGAGTCAGCTCTCCAGCCCCTGATGAGAGCTTTCTTGATATACTGTAGCATGGCAGAGAGGAGAGATAAGCAAGCATACTACTGTCACATCTCTCATCTCTTATAAAAAGCTGTGAACTAAATAAAGCTCTGAGAAAGAGGCTGTGCTTACAAAGGCTGACTGACAGATCAGAATTTCAATGATTCGGATGCTGAAAGCCAGAACCTCTTACTAGTTATGCTTGGGTACCTTTAGCCCTCTTAAATGTCCATTTATTGGCAGGCACACCCATTGGTGTGCCTGCCAAAAAATTAAAAATGTGTATTGTTTTACAACTTTGAATGACCCTCAACATTCCAATCTTTTAAATAACGTTAAAGTTCTGGTTAAACTGTTTAAGAACTTACTAAAAATGTAATTCTGCATCCTCAGACTGTGACTTCTTGAGTCAGAAAGTTTGAGAGTTGGCTAGGATCAGTTCCCCTGAGCCTGTTTATAGGTGTGAGTGTGCATTCAGAGAACATCTACAGATATCTACAGGTTCTTGTTGTCTGGAGCAAATAACTGGACCAGGGATATACAAAAGAAATAGAGAAAGTTTACTCAGGAATATAAAGGCACTGCTGGGAATGGATGGGCTAGAGAGCTGGGGCAGACCTGAGACTATAAAAAGCATGGGCCACAAGAGCCCTGAACTTGTATGTCACTTACATAGTACCCACCTTCTGTGACCATGAGGTTTCCTCTAACATGCCCTTAACTTCAGCTCCAGTCTTTCTGACTTCTGCTTCTTTTACGGCTCTATCTATCTATCTATCTATCTATCTATCTATCTATCTATCTATCTTACTTTTCTACCACAATCCCCTTGGTTGACTCTGATCAACTCTAACTTTTGAGAATTACTACAGTAGACAGTAACCTCTTGCTGCAATGTAAGCCCACCAGAGATCACCACACAGATACTCTTGAAGCTGAAAACAAAGTCTCCACAGTCAGAGCCACTCTGTTTATGTGGAAGGGAGAGGGGACCTGAGTAGAAGAGACTACCTCTTCTCCCACAAGCTCAGACAGTGGAACTATTTCTGCCTCCCCATGCATGGCTGAGTTGTGCTGGGCGCACAGAGGTTGTTTTAGTTAGGGTTTCTATTGCTATGAAGAGACACCGTGACCACAGCATTTCTTATAAAGGGAAGCATTTAATTGGAGCTAGCTCACAGTTCAGAGGCTTAGTTCATTATTATCCTGTTGGGAAGCATGATGGGGTATATAGATAGACATAGTCCTGGAGAGGTAGCTGAGAGTTCTACATCTGGATCTGCAGGCATCAGGAAAAGAGAGTGAGCCACTGGGCCTGGCTTGAGCTTCTGAAACCTCAAAGCCCAGCCCCAGTGACATCCTTCCTCCAATAAGGTCACATCTATTCCAACAAGGCCACACCTTCTATTTTGTGCCACTCCCTGTGAGCCTATAGGAACCATTTTCATTCAAACCACCATAGAGGGGGAAAGTCAACTTCTGGCTGGACTCAGAGAATGGGCTGAGGTTTGAAATCCTCTGGCCCTGGCTGAACCAAGAGGATTTGGGTCCACAACAGGAGGACACAGGTCTTAAGTGAGGGAGGTGGGTCTTACAACTGAGAAAATCACTGGTCAATATAGGGCAAACTAGTCAGGGTCGCTGGGGTCACCAGTCATCATGTTCCAGATGTCACTGGGCCACCTGACTCCAAAGGAAGGCCAATTGATTTCACAGAAGGTCTGGAGTTTTCCAGGTAGAAATGGATGCCATATGAATCCTTGTCTACAAAACCCTGCTTTGGCTGTGCTATACCCAGCCAGCCTTCACCATGAAGCACCTCTGTCCTCCACCCGAGACGGGCTCATGGGAAGTTGTGGGCTACCTTGTGGGCAGAGGTGGTGTTAGCTGCAGCAGTCTTGAGACTGGTCACTCCTCCCATTTTAGAACTGTTTCTCCAACCAACAGAACTGACAGATACACAGAGAGACACACAGACAGGCAGACAGTAATAACAACCGGAGGTGGTTGCTACACAGATTTAAACCAGAGGGTTCAATGACATCTCATGCAGATCCTATAATCTGGAATTAGGACTATGTCTAGCTTTTCCTAAGTATCCTATTCAGAAGGCGCCACAAACAGGCATCACCAGAGGCTACAGATTCAGGTGACTTTCTGTAATTTCCTGTTTTAGGGTGGAGGTGTAGGGAGCTTCTGGGGTGCAGAGCTAGAGGTAGGAGTTTATGGAGCTCTGGGACATCTCAGGGTGTGTATTCCCTAGGAACTGTCTGTTTTCTGTGCTACCTTCCTGGAGTGGATCCAAGATTCCCATTGGCCCGGCAGCATCTCAGTCTTTGGGAGACTTCACTGGCACCTCCAGAACAATGCAAAGTGAGCCCAACAGAGACCACCATGTGGACACTCTTTATTTGTGTGTTTGTTTTTTTGTCTTTTAAGTATTTGTGTTTTAAGTTTACATATCAGCCATGGGTTCCCCTGTCCTCCCCACCTTCCCCCATCCCCTCCCCTCCATTCCCATGTCCTCCAGGGCCAAGACTCCCCTGGTGGATTCAGTACAGGCAGGTCCAGTCCCCTCCTTCCAGGCTGAGCAAAGTGTCCCCGTGCAAACCCAAGGTTCCAAACAGCCAGCTCATGCACTAAGGACAGGTCCCAGTCCCGGTCCTACAGCCTGGATGCATCCCAAACAGTTCAAGCTATTCAATTGTCTCACTTATCCAGAGAGACTGATCCAGCTGGGGACTCCCCAGCCTTTGGTTCATAATTCACGTGCTTCCATTTGTTTGGCTATTTGTCCCTGTGCCTCTCCAATCTTGATCTCAACAATTCATGATCTTACAGTCCCTCCTCTTTCTCGACAATTGGTCTCCTGGAGCTCCACCTGGGGCCTGGCTGAGGATCTCTGCATCCACTTCCATCAGTTATTGGATATGTGGACACTCTTAAAGCTGAAAAGAAAGTCTTTATTGCTGGTCTGCAGCTGCATGGGGAACTTGCCCAAATCAGGCAGCCCTGAGACTTACAGCTCTTTGTCTTTATGCACAAAACCCACATCTTGGTTCTCACACTTCAGAACTACAGAAGCCCCAAAGCAAGGTTAGTCCAGTTAGAGACTTTCCTGTACTATGGACTAGACTGTTGACAGATTAGGTCTTTGTTCTCGTTTTGGTGGGTATTGGAGCCTACATGCTGGGTGTTAAGGTCAGAATGGTGCCTCTAACATGGCATCAGTTGTGCTAAGGTCTGGGGTCCTGTTATATACTGTCTTTTTCTCTATAAAATGGGAGAAATTATCCAACCTTGTAAAACTGAGATAAAGTTTTGATAATATTGTCAAACTGACAGGATCGAAAATCACCTAGGATACAGGCCTCTGGGTGTGCCTGAAAAATTGTCACATTAAAGTGGCTGAGGTGTAAAGACCCACCCCAAATGTGGGAGGCACTGTTCTACTGTCTACGGCCATGGACTGAAAGAGAAGGAGAAAGTCAGCTGAGAGCCGGCATTCCTCTTGCTCTGCTTGGTGACTGGGGGTGCAGTGTGCAACATTCCCTCACATCCCTGTTGCCATGTCTTCCCCGACACAATGCACCCTTAAGTTGAGAGCCAAAATCAACCCTTTGTTCTTTTATGTTGCTTCTTGTCAGAGGATTTGGCCTGCATGCAACTGTTACAAGGACTGAGCAAAGAGAAGTGAGAGTCTGTAGGAAATGCTCTGAAGAGGAGTGACAGGGCTCGTTTCTTCCTCTCCATGTCCCTTGAGAGTATGTGTTCTACTGTGTCCCCTTTTCTGGGCACAGCATGTTTCCCCCATTACAGTCAAGACTCCCTTGGCCCAGCAGTCAAGGTAACTAATGAGCAGAACAACACAGTGATAGCCAGGTCTATGATAACGGTGACAGAGCTATTGCTACTCCACAGTGGAAAGACGAGAGGAAGGCCACAGGACCCTCACTTTTACTTAAGAGTCTAGCCTTTGCTCTCAATCCTTCTCTCAGCTTCAGTGATCTCGAGAGATGCTAGCATATTTAAGATGTGGAAGGTTAACTCCATGAGGTCATCTGTGATGGGGTAAGATTTTGTGGTAATGTAGTGTTTGAGGGTCCTATAATTAACCTCGTACTCATGTATTAGTAAGCCTAGTAAACTCACTGGTTTGTCACGCTAGACTTTTGTGTAATCATAATTTGCTCTCTCATTGGTGCCTTATCTTCCTGAAGAGACCTTTGTTGGTGGTGTCTTGTCAGAAAGAATTAGTGCGAAATGTAGAAGACCATTTTCTTTTCTGTTCTTTTGTGTGTGTGCATCTCAATGTGTGTATGCCACATGCATGTGTGTGCCCTACATGCAGGGTCAGAAAGGGCATCAGCGTCTACCTCATTCCTTGATGTAGGGTATTTCCTTGATCTCTAAGTGCCTTTGATTTGGCTGTTCTGGCAGCTGTCAATCCCTGGTGATCTTCCTCTGTTTCCCCCTTAGTGTTGGCATCACAGGAAAAATAATCTACATCATGCTAGGCCCATGTCACACAGCAGGAAGCCTCAGGGGCTCAATTCTGTAACACTGTTCTGTAACAAGCATGTTCAGGGTAACTTTGGCTGGGACCCACTGACATTTAGGGAGTGTCAACCACCATGGTCTGTCCATGGGCCACATCTTCAGGTTCATGGATACGAGATACTCTGAGAACCCACATAAATAAGGACACAGAGCATGGACTAAGTGGCCTTGGTACAGGGAGGTTTTCAGCTGAACCCTGGAAGCAGGCAGTAGATGTACGGTTGTAATTACAGAGAATGGGACTCTTTATTTACACTTTACTTTGCTCATATCTTTAATGAGTTCCCACTAATGGCACATGTGAATTGAAAAGGCCTTAACTGCTTTCTACACCTTGCCATTCTTATGAGCCAATTACAAGGCTCCTCTCCTTGCTGATCGCTGCAAACCCCAGGCTCTTTATGTGGAGCAGGTGTCTTACCAATAATAATGATCTTCTAATTTCCCACAGACAGGGAGGAGGGGAGCTTTAAAAGACAATGAAAGGACAACTCCACATCCCACTAGGAGCAGCAGCTGCTCTGTGGTAGCTTGTCATCTGAATGCTCTACCTTCTCCTGGGCAAATGGCTCTCTTCCCCTTTCAGCCTTCCACCATTACCATCCAGAAACTGTGTTAGCAAATGTAAACAGTGAGGTCCAGTGAGACGGCTCAGTAGTTGAAAGCACTTGCAATACAAGGCTAAGGGTAAGAGTCTGGGTCCCCAAACCCATGCAATAAGCCAGAAAAATTAAAGTGCCACAAATAGTCAAGGCTTAAAAAATGTTCTGACACACAATCAACAAACACCCGTGGATTCAATGATCCACACTTGTGTGGTGGTTTGAGCAAAATGGTCTATAATCATTACATTTGAGAACTTGGTCCCTAGGTGGCGCTATTTGGGAAGGCTCAGAGGGTGTGGTCTTTCCAGAAGAATGTCATTGGGAGTGGGCTTTGAGGTTTCAAATACCATGCTCCACTTCCATTGCACTCTCTCCGCATTCTGTTTGCAGATTAATACGTTGGCTCTCAGCTGCTGCTCCAGAAGCCATGTTGCCCCATTGATGGTGATGAACTCCTATTCTTCTGAAACTGGAAGCCCCAAATAAACCCCTCCTTTTGTAAGTTGTCTTGGCCATAGCGTATTATCACAGCAAGAGAAAACTGACCTGGTTCTTTTTATTTCTCTTTGTGTGTGTATGCATATGTACTGTGTCTGCAGGTACATATGCATGTGTGTACATTTGGAGGTCAGAGGTTAACCTTAGAAGTCACTCAGGTAACTGTCCACCTTGGGTTTTTTGAGACAGGGTCTTTCATGGCCCTGAATCTTCCCAGGTAGGCTATACTGTTAGGCCAGCAAGATCCAAGTACCCTCCAGGTTCCATCTTCCCAATGTTGGGATTACTGGGGTGTGCCACCACATCTGGCTTTTATTATGTGTGTTTTGGGGATTGAACTCAAGCCCTAATGCTTAGATGTCAAGCACTTCACCAACTGAGCTACCTTCCTGGCCCCCATGCAAGGTTTTCTTTTGCTGCATCCTTTGATATTAGCAATTTTCTAGCTAGGAGGCTGTATTTATTACTTAGAAAAGTAGGTGATAGAACACCATGGCCACAGCAGCTTGTGGAAGAAAGTTTACACAGGTTTACAGTTCCAGAGGGATGAGTCCATAATGGCACACAACAGCAAGCAGCGGCCAGAGCGTCTCCAGTGGGGTGCAGCGAGACCACATCTCTGTTGTAATCACCAAGCAGAGAGGGCTGAAAGTGGCTTGAGTCTCTACACTCTCAAAACCCTCCCCCAGCCAGGGACTTGCTCCAGCAAGGCCGCACTTCCTAACTTCCCACAACAGCGCCACCTACTGGGGGGTCAAGAGATCAAGTGCCTGAGCCTGTGGGTACATTTCTCATTCAAACCACCACAAAGGTGTTAGTTACTACCTGAAACTTGATTCAGTAACCGAGTTGTGTGTGATGGTTTAATGATTTAGGCCAGAAGAAAATATGTGTCTTCACAGAAAAAGCCACCTCCCCCAAAGACATAAAAAACCCTAAAGCCCCACCATCCTCATTAATGACTTTTGAAGATGCCCTAAATCCTGCCTTGTTTGTTTGGTTGTTTTGTTTTCTACCCTCAGCTGCAGGTGTTCCCTTTACTCATATTTGGAGTAGAATCAGCAAATCATGATGAGTGTCTGCATTTCTGTTTCAGTTTTTTTCTGACTAGGAGCCACTGAGGAGGTGGACCCTGGTAGTCCTGGGGATGGTTAAGGTAGGGTTGCACCCAAGTTCCAGGAGCCTGCAGAAACCCCCTTTTCCTGGCTGATATTCTCTTAAGAATTGGCACAAATGGACGTCTGGGTGCGGTGGATCAGGTGGGAGGGTCCATGGAGGTCCTAGCTGGAGTCCCCTACAAGGAGCTGTCAGTTGCTGATACAAATCACCGCTTGAGTTACCTTTTCTGTTTCCTCCTGGAACGTACAATGCAGAGTCAGAATGATCGCACTATGGACTAAGAGGGAGAGAGGGGATTCCTGAGGAAACTCCTGGGACTCAGTGAGATTGTTTCTGGCCTCTGCACTCTCTGTGAGGCTGGCCACTTCCAAAGCAGCAAGCCGTCTGTCTAGTCTCATGCTTAGACACTGCTTCTCAACCTCGTACTCACTACTATTCACTCTAGGAACTTCTTTGGCTTTATTTTTCTAACTGTCCTCCAGGCCAGTGAAAATGTAAAAACACAAGTATGTGATACACCTGTGTGGGTATTTTTTCTATATGTAAGCTTGATACATAAAATCAGTAAGGTTTTTTTATTGTCCTCAGTTACACCTCTGCATGCAGCCATGTTGAGCTTATAGCTAAGCACTTCTTGGAATGTGACCCAAGAGAACACTGTGCACTTACTTAAAGTCTTACTATTACACAAAGGAAATAGAGCATAGTTGTTTGTTCATGAAAGGGGGTGACTCATAATTCCTTCTCAAGAATGTGCTTTATTAGGAGAGAGGGCCTCAGGAACACCGTACCAGGAACAGTGTAACAGGGCCCTATAGAAAAAGAGATGTTTCCCCTTAAAACCCATAGATGAATGGATAATGAAAATAAGCTACATATATAAAACATACTACTATTTAGCTCTAAGGAACAATGAAATCACAAAATTTTCATGG